>NC_135055.1:8343333-8646363 GCF_051014685.1 Ptiloglossa arizonensis
ATATCAAAGCTAAATCTAACCAACTGAAGTTAATTAAACAGTATTACAGGCTTCTGGGTAGTCGATCAAATCTAAGCTTAGAAAATAAACTACTGTTCTACAAAGTCATCTTAAAACCCATCTGGATTACAGATATGGGGTACAGAGAGCAATTCTAACATCGAAATACTCCAACGTTTCCAATCAAAAACGATAAGGATAATCACAAATGAACTTTGGTACGTAACAAATTAAATAATCCACCTTAATCTCAGGATCACCACAATCAAAGAGGAAATATCAAAACACAGCTGTAGATATCTGACCACCCAAATCCTTTGGTCACATAATCGTTGAACAATACAGCACAAAGACTAAATGGATATTACCTTCTGGATCTCCAATATAGATTTATATAATAATTGGGACTTATGCATCTCACATATCGATACTAGTAGTAGTAACTACTTCGCATACCACTGATTCAAGTCAGCCTGTTTATTTTTAATTCTCAAGGAGGATTGATTGTAATGTTCTTAATGAAATAAAAAAAAATTGTTGCGAATGGTTCCTGTGGACCATTCTATGAAATGACGAGGCTACATTTATGAATTGTGGAGAAGCAAATTTGCGAAAAATTCACTACCAGGCAACAATAAACCCTTATTGATTGCATCAAATTGACCATCAGTATGGGTGGAATCTGAATGTTTGATGCGGCATAATTGGTCACTGGACTGTACTACAAAAAGGAACTATTCTATCAGAAACATTGCCATTATTAGAGCACGTGCAGCAAAAAGTGTGGAACATATAGAAAATGTTTATCGTTCGTTTAATATCGAATTACGCAAATGCGTTTAATAAAAATATCTCACTAATAGAGCATCGAATTCTGAGTAGAAGAGTATGCTTAATGAAGTAATTATTAACTTTAGACTCTACATAGTGGAGTCTGAGTAAAAGAGTATGGTTAATGAAGTAATTATTAACTTTAGACTCTACATAGTGGAGTCTGTGTAAAAGAGTATGGTTAATGAAGTAATTATTAACTTTAGACTCTACATAGTGGAGTCAAATTCCCCACATCAAATTCTTGGCATCAAATTCTGAGTAGAAGAGTATGCTTAATGAAGTAATTATTAACTTTAGACTCTACATAATGGTATCTAAAGTTAATAATTACTTCATTAAGCATACTCTTCTACTCAGAATTTGATGCTGTATCAGAATACAGGGAGAAACAATACTCGTACTATATAAGAAATTAAAGTTGATTGTTATATCTCGATAAAAATGCATTATCCTTCTTCGTACCATGCAACTTTCATCTGAAAGTTTTCTTTCATCTAAATTGAACAAGTTGTGAGACTCGCGCTGTATGTACATACGTACATGTATGCATGGAAAACAACCGAGCGCGCTGATTGCTTTAAACGATAATAATTTGTGCAGAACGAAGTACATATCGATATAAGAAAATTGATTTTTTAATAAAATGTCACGAAATTCACTGGTTGTGAACCACTCGGAACCTACATAGTGGTAAACGAACAAAAGTATAAAACAGATACTTGAGAAAAACGTAAAAACGTATACGTTTTTGCATGGAGAGTCACAGAAAAGTATAACAAAATGGTTAATGAAATTTTACAATTGTAAACAAATGGTTGATTCGTTTAATTACCGATAATTACAAAAAAAAATAGACGATACAAGTTCTTTAAAACGTATGAAAATTTCTTAAGTAAACTATGTCTTAGAGCACAACAACATCTAGATAAGACATTAACGTGTATTAGAAAAACTCTTAACTTTCAACCGAGAACATTTCACGGCGTGAATTGTTCCGATTACCTTCGGTAACTTGATAGAAATGAAGGCAAAGCAATTATGAATGCAGCTAATAAACAACTGGATATCATCCAGATTATTAACTGTTAACAGAAACAATCAAATCGAATAGGTGGTGAGAGACAAGGTGACAACGCGGTGCTTGTGGTACGCCTGCGAAGCTCTCGGAATTGGTCTGCTACTAATGCTTTTAGGAGCTTGCATGGCGACCATAGGTGAGTAGAACTTTAGGAAATAATAAATAATTATAAAGTTCGTTAACTTCACAGCTACCGCAATCTACTATCCGTAAAGAATTGAATTAACACGACTAAGTAATGTATACCGAACAACTCATCTTCTAAGAAGTGTTTGGATACAGTGCGATTCGCCTAACTTGATGAACTTATATTACTCTCAAACTCCTCGTTGTATCAAATATCGCATACGGGTTATAAATGATCGTAGTTAGTCAGCGATATTCTCTTTCGAAACAAGTGATTACTTTATTTTCAAATACAAGCTGAATAATGGGTATATAATGGGGGAAGTGTAAAGTTTTAAGCGTTTTTCGTTTGATGGCTTTAATGAGCCGTATCTCGCGATGTATACGTTGCATCTTGTCATTCTATACTGTGACTTAAAAGCGACATAACTCTTTAAAAAAACTTCTTAGTGAATCCAGTTGAGTGTTAGAGCGTTCCAAAATGGAGGTAAAAAAAGAAAAAATTCGATCCGAAAATTCCAACTTTGTTAATTACATCGTCGAAATAAAGAGAAAAACGCTCCGAACTTTTTACTTCGTCTAATACGTAAATTAATTTCACGTCGAAAGAATATGTAACATAATAATTTACACGATCGTCAAGAAGTATGTAGGTAAATACATACATATATGTTACTACTGTCGTTCCACATAAAATTGCGGATCATGACAAATTTTGTAAAAACAATGTATAAGTCAGAATTTGAGCATACTTAAAAACCAAATTTCTTTTCGTTTCTAACAATGAAACAAAAGAAAGCATATTTATCGATCCCCAAATCGGAGAATTAATGGAAGACGACACTTTTAAAATTAAACAATTTAGAAAAAATAGTCTAGCTTTACTATTACAATATTATAAAAACAACGGAAACTTTCCTCGATAAATCCAAATCGAGAAATTATGTTTCTGTTGTTAAATGACTGTAAAAAAAACAGGCTAAAACCTTGTCTATGTTGCATTGTTAAAAATTCACTTTCTGCATTTCCATTTGGTTTGTTTTCATCGAAACTTGATAACTACAATTACGTGTAGTTACGGCACTGCTGAGCCGAGGTGGGTGAGCTCGATGACCGCATGCATTCTCGGTCTGTGTGAATTGAAAACCGCTTCGATCACGGTTGTTAATTAAGAAACACTCCGATACTCAGGCAACTGGTGAGATACTCGAATAGACCAAAATTATCCAAGTACCCGAGTACTCATCTCGTGAAACCGATGAAATACCCAAACTGATGGATATCGATCGTGTTTTGCTCATTTTTAATTAACATCGGTAGATAATGTCGGTAATGAGGGAAATAAATGATCATATGTGCATAATACGATTATATTCAAATAAAAATTGTTCAATTTTTATTGATAAAAGTCCCGTTCTTTTTACTTTCTTGTTCGCGATTTAAAAAAAGTTTGAATACCTGTATGCATTAGTATCGTATATTTTGATTTTTATTTCATTAGTTGTATACATAAGGTAATCAATTAATTGATAGTGTTCGATATTATTGGCAATGAAAGAAGTAATACGTAGGTACAATGTATAATATGTTACTAAAACTCTTATTGAGTACACATAATTAGGAAAAGAAAAAAGTAGTTGAAATTGTATTAGCATTTTTCTCTGTACTTTCATTTATTGTTACATTGTCGATCAAATTCCAAACGCTATAGGTAATTATATTTTTGCAATGAACATTTTTATATTCCAAATGTATATATATTCCAAATTTATGTTTGATCTATATCTATACGATTCTATCTATGTATTGATATGATCTCGTAAAACACTCGTACTCTACACCAATAAGACACTATAATCTTTGACACATATACGAATAAATGTATCACATGCATTACAATTCTTTTATCTACTCATATTTTTGGTTCCAGCTTTTACAGTTAGCCATTATAATAAAAATATTAATTTCAAACGATTATCGACACTTACTTATATATGTTAATCAATTAATTACTTTGTATACTTTATACACACAATTAAAGAAATATAAATCAAAATATACGATACTAATGCATACAGGTATTCAAACTTTTTTAAATCGTAAACAAGAAAGTAAAAAGAACGGGACTTTTATTAATAAAAATTGAAAAATTTGTATTTGAATATAATCGTATTATGCACATACAACCATTTATTTCCCTCATTACCGACATTACCTACCGATGTTAATTGAAAAGAAACAAAACACTGATATTTTCTTTAATATAACCAATTATAGATTTTTATATATGTAGATCAAATTTTCTCATAAGTCTGCGTGTAAAAATATTGCTAGACGAACATTCAAAATCGAGAACTTAACCAGATAAGTTGCAGATTGTTAATTGTAAATTGCACAGCGTAGCATCACAGAAAAATTCAGCTTTAAATATGTTTTTTTTCCAGATAGATCATTATCTGACGAAGTAATCGTTGGATTTTCTAATATCCATATCTGAACGTTTGTGTGCAAAGGATGACGACAAGAATTTATTTATTATGCTGTTACTCTCAAAAACAAACTGCAATTGCATACTCTGCGAGAAAAGTGGAATCATAGAGTCTTAAATTATCTTACATAATTTCACTCTTTCCCTTAGCATTGTTTTTTAACTACCTTGAAAAGATACATATGTTCCATTTTTACAAAAAAATATGGACTTACTTCAAATCTAGAATCGCTCAGCATATATAAACAGTTTATTTTCCAGATGTCGACCAAGAGAGTATTCTGGTCTAGAGAAACCAAAATATCAATTTTTGAATTATTATTAGTACCCTCTTAACGTCTAAGGTCTTGCAAATATGTTTATTATTTGATTACCCACAGAGTTTGTAAAGCCGATTATTTAGCAAATAGAATTTGATTTTCAATCAAACTATGTTTATTTAATATTAACAAATCATATCCATCAAATGTAGGACAATTAAAAATGCAATGTGACTGATACAATAACTTGTGTGTAAGACAAGCATAGGCTGTGACAATTTTCACGAAATGTAAGATTGTTTTGATTCTTTTTCGACAAACTTGATACCACGTGACCAAGTTCAAGTTTCCTTCCATCATCTGTGGAGAAATATGTATTTAAATGGAATCATATCAAGACCAGTGAAAATTAAAGCGATTGCCTTATTATGCAACGCATACAAGACAGAAGGCAATCATCCTGCACGAAAAGCTGTGAAGGGACGATACACAGGAAATCCTTCGTTCGAGAAAACTCGTAAAATGAATGCTAAAAATTCGTAAAATATCCACAGATATTTAATAGCTATATACCTTATCGATGTACTTAAACAAGTGCATTCTACAGAAAGCTATTTTCTGTTTGCAAAAAGTATGAAAGAAATATTCATTTCCGGAAGCACTGCATTTTCACTGATAAAAATAATATTTATACCACATTATGCCTAAACAACTTTTATAAGATTCCAGATAAAACAGACATCCTGTATAAAATAAGGATCTCATTATCATCTAAACCAGGACTGTGTCGATACATGAAACAAATTCTATTTTTCGCTCCTCAGAAAAATTGCAAATTGATGCTGAAAATATAATTTTACTTGTTATTAATCGTGGTTCAAACGATAATCCCACTTTAAACAAACTCTTGAATTGGTTGATTGGAATAATGAGGTAGGAATCAATCGTTGTCACTAATTAGGCAGAAAATACCAAAAATCAATTTGTAGAATATTGAAAATGAATACTTATAATAGAATACAATAGAAACGTAAATAAATGTCTGTACATGAACTCAATGATTTATTTATATTTAATTCGCAAAAGTTACTTCGAAAACCACTATTTAAACCAGAACTCCTTCTCGATGCATTACTGTAAATCAAATAATTTATAAATATCACGGCCGTGTTAACTTTAAGCAACTGAAGATGATATCCATATGGTAAAAAAGCAGAGTAGGAAAACGTAAACACACTGTATAAGAATTTTTTTATACGTCGAGCAGTTTTTGAGTAATTTCAGATCGCCATGGTAAGTGAATCAGCCTGTAAATATTATTTAAAATTACCACCTTAGCTTTTTATTTTATTTGTAAAATGTTTTGAGAAAAGATGGAAAAGCAGAAGAAACAAAGAAGTAGTTGCATGGATAGCTACATTCTTCTTTACATAATTGCTTGCAGCCACTTAATAAGATATGCACAGAGCTATTTGCAATTTTATTAATCGCTAGTCTCCTACGATTACTAATCTGCATGAATGAAACGTTTCCAATTACAGATTAAAAATAACTTTACAGATGCTAGTCGATAATTGTAACTGTGTACATTAAAATTATTATTATATTTCTATTCGCGTTTAGTAGGAACACAAGTGAATTTGAATTCTAATGAAATTGTATACCGATTTTCTTGAAATGTCACTTTTATTTCGCAGTTATGTTATTTAAGAAATTAATACATGGTTGTCATATAGGATACTTCGCAGATCAACTTTCGGTGGCGCAAGAAGTTAGAGGTAATATAACAATACGAGTGAAGAACGAGTCACGTGGATTCCATCTGAACAACCTCAGTTATGCTGGACCAATAGTGATGGGTGTAGGAGGTAATAATAATATTCGTTGTCTCTAGTATATTGTCACACTTAATATCTCAATTTACATATTCCATTGCAACGGTAAAATTGCATTACGTATCCAGCCTATGTGTTTATTGTAAAATATAAATAATCTCAAAGAAGGGCGAAGAAATATAGAAATTTTGTAAACAATAAAAATGTACTAAAAAAGTTAACACAACAAAAGTTAATGTAAAACATGAAAATAAAATTTCTCTTCTCTTCGTTACATGTACTTTCAGATGCCTATACTAAATTATATCCAACATTTTAAAAGAGAATTAAATGCAAATTTTAATATGCTAGATTGTAAAAGAGAACAATAAACTTAAATTTTCATCGATTTTTTTCTTAAATTAACAATACGTACTTGTGCTTAAGTTATATACCGTCTAAAAAAAGTAAATACAAACAACAAGCCAAGATAGTAAATGAAAATTTGGCTTAAGAAAAAACTTTTTAAATAGTATTGCCTTCTTGTTATAAGAATATATTGAAAGGGTTCTTATTTCAAGAGGAAAAAAAAGAAAAAGGATTTTGCCCCCAGAGAGATTTGAACTCTCGACCCCTGGTTTACAAGACCAGTGCTCTAACCCCTGAGCTATGGAGGCACACGTTCTTGTACGCCTTTGAAACCGTATATATATCCTTCGTATTTTCTTCGACACATAAATACCTTTCAAAATATATAGAAAAACTTACAAACAAATAAATAATTTATTATTTAATTATATCACGATACGAAGTAATTTCTGGGGAATGAAAATTCAAACTTAAATAATACATTAGAGCATTCAGAACACCATGCATACATATGTATACCAATTAGTAAACTGACAAACTAATGAATGTTAATAAGATTCTACGAAAGTTATTTGCTGCAAACTAACTATTAGCAAATTAGATACCTCAAGTAACGCAATAAAATCTTACAGGCTTTATCGTAGTAGCAGCTTGTGTAATGACTTTCGAAGCTCGTGATAACGCAGCCAAAGTGGTACCAGCACGTTTTCGCTTCAATCAACCATCGACAATAAAAAGTATAAGAAATCAACGGAATAGAAGATCCATATCTAGTCAGACAACAAAATGGGACCACCAACTCGGTGTGTTCAAAATGAATAGGAGTCCGAGTCCAAGTGTACACGAGGTCTTAAGAAAACAATTGACAGCAGAATTTATGCAATTCTCAAAAGAAATGAACGAGAAACAGGCTAGCCATTCTATCAAAAAGAGTCCTAGCGCGCCAACTTTAGTGGATAAAAAATCACCTCGTAAAAGAATACCAAAATATGCTGGATGCGCATTGTTAAATCCAGAATTACTACAAAGGCATGCCCTTTCTGTCGATAATCCTAGCTACAGTACTTATCAGGTAACCACGTAATAAATTAAATATAGAGAGTACAAAATCATTCGTACAAAAGTGTTCAATCTCATTGTCTTAAAAATTGGCGGGAATATCGGAAAACATTTCTCAGAAGCATTGTTTACTCGTCATCGTGACGAATTTACTTGTCACGTGATTATATTATACTTTTGAACGATCTTGTATGTAGTTCTTAAATTGGCATTAAAATTGCAAATTACCTTATAAAAAATTTAAGCCTCTTAAACGCCCTTAAGAGAAAAAGAATCGTCTCCACTGTACGGTGTTCAACTAAACGGAATACTTTAATATTGGAGATATTCGTTAATTTATATGTTTAAATCAACCTCTCTTAGGGTGTAAGTGAAAGTGTATTTTAGAAGCGATAAAAATCATTCACAAAAAGAAAAAAGTTTCAATAAACGTACACATCCGTCCTTAAGTTACCGGACTTTTAGATATATCAAGATAAGAACAAATTAATATTATAAAATAACATTTATTAATTATTTACACTAGAGAGAAAATCTAAATTATTATATATAGTACGCATGTTAAGGATTTTATTAAAAAATTAGCAAACCATCGTAAATTTTCTTTCCATCAATTCATCTGCCTCGTATGGAAATGATTGCTCAAACTATAATTCTTGTCGTATTCTGTCATTTACTGTTTTTTACATTTCTGAATTAATGTTATTCCAACCGTAGTGTAATATTTTTCACAAGCCCTGTGAAAATATACGTACGATTTTATTTATGCGTACTATCTTATTTATGGCATACTAGGTTATACAAGATGAGTCAACCGATACTATTATCATGTTGGTTTACATTAACAGTGTTATCTGTAGCGAAAAATGTTGAAACCAAAATTAAATGATTTCAAGAGTGTACAATTTCATAGTGTTACATTTTTGCACGTAGACGAGCGAAGGGCACACTACAAAGGCTAAAATCGTTTTTTTTTTTTTTAATATTTTAAAATATTTCGCTACGGACAATAATGTTTACGTAATCCAAACTGATAATTCGTCTGAAATAACTTGTGAATCATTGAATTTCGGTAACTCCACTGCGTATTTTTTATAGTGCTGTGTTGTAGATGACAACAGAACGAGTTGAACAACTTGTAGTAAAGTAACCTTGAAATACAATAACTTCAATTGAATTTATCTTTTTTTATCAACCATAACACAAAAGTGAAAACAAAAATGTGGTGCCATTTAAAGAATTCGAGATCACCTTGATAACTTAGAAAATACAAAACAGGAAAAAAGTTAAACGCTAAAGTTAGTTTAGATGGGTAAATAATAACGTAAACTTGTATAATTAGAATGAAATTTAATTTATTAATTTGCATTTCCAAGCTGGACAAGCAAATGTCCGATGACTTATGGACGACAGTGTATATTCGGAAACTATCGTAGCTGCAGAGATAGTTTATTTAATTTACGAGCCAATATTTCTTTACACGATTACACGTGTTAAAGAACCACAAACCATTTTTTGTAGCAAATGCTGAAAATATTGGGCGTCCATTTGGATGCCAAGATTGGAAGTTGACATCACTCGATTCTCGCGACATCAGTCATTTTGTAACATTTATATGTAAATACATATTCGCATAGTCTGTTTATGTTTACTATAAAATGAAATCCAAATAATTTACGTAAACAATTATTACTCGTCATTGAATAAATTCGTACGATTGCTATGATCTAAGCAGGTCAGCAGAGAAAGTTTGGAGCAACAAAAAATGGGCGGCAGCCAAGTGTCAATGGCAATGGATTTGCACATACCCAACAAAGGTCCAGTTACACTGAAAGTGAAGGACAGGTCAGACACTGCAAGACGACATCAACTACTTCGTCAAACGAAGGTTGAATACGTCGAAGAGATGGACGAAGCGACACGATCTCCAACAAGTCACAGTTATTCGTCTAGTTTAACAGGTAAATTATCACAAAGAAAACTAACTATTCTAAACTTCAATACGAGAAGTGGAAACAATGAGGCTACATAAATCCACGAGAAGTGGTTACAATGTAGCTATCGTAAATGACCATACTAGTAATCGGATCAATACCAAATTGACACTTATCGATACCAGCCCACAAATTATGATACCGAATGGAATAGTATCAAAGGTGTGGGTATCAAAAGTAATGATGTCTGTTCGATACTTTGCAAAGGTATCGATACTCTCATTAAAGTATAAAACAAGTATCGTTTCCTGAAGTATCGTTATCGAAAATTGATACCAAGTACTTGAAACTTTGATACGTATCAATACTTCCTATTGAGTGTTACTTTGGTATCGAATTGATCGAGTACGAGTATCGATTCGATCACTAGTCCAAATGAATTTGTAACAGGGAAAAGGAACTCCATGGACGTGAGACTGTTCGAAGAATTAACGGCGTCAAAGGATCTCACGAAAATATCACCCAGAGACTTTCGCAAAATTTCCTCGTCGAGCTTCCATAAAATGTCATTCGATAAAGTTGGAAGCGAACGTAGGACCGAGAGATCAATGGGCAATCGGAAAGCTAGTCTCGAATTCAGAAGGAGTCCTGACTTCCGGAGAGGAGATTACAGGTAATATCTAGCCAGATTATTAACAAACCTTTGTATTATTTGAAATGGAAAATTGGAAAAAGCCGAGAAGAATCCGAATTAAACGTAATAATGAAAAATGTAAGTAAACCGAAAAATTGTAATCTAACGTTTCGGGCTCGATTGTGAGTTCTCTTTGAAAAAATTAACGAATATTACAAAGTAAAAATCTATTCTCAAATCATTGATTACAATGGACAATATATAACAGGCCAGCGTTTTTCGGAGCACATTTACTACATTTTATAGATGGTTGTTTAAGAAAACAACGAACGAAAATAACAAACTAATTCTTCGTATCGTATAATGTAATATTAAATAATCCTAATCACTTCACATTGACGGAAAAGTAAAATACAATTCGTTATATTTCGTTGATTTAAAGAAAAACAGATTGATAAATTAGGAATATATTTTACGTAAAAAACAATGTTGATAAAACTATACAAAAATTTCAGCTGTTTCAAAATCATCAAACTTTTTAATTCCCAATTTCTTTTCCCATATTTTTATTACCAGCAGTTAGAAACTTTTCGAAGAGCCATTTTAATAAAAATATCATAATACGAAAGTCATTTTTCTATTGTAGCATTGAAATAAAATTCTGATAACGTAAACGAAAAGAGAGAAGAACAATTACTTTCCTTTATTTCTTAATTGAAATCAATTTATAGTTTCTCTTTACCTCTATTGGTGTTAAAGCACACTCTCTTACATTTGTATAATACATACATTTATAAGATAGCGGTATTTAAAAAATAAGAACGTAAAAAATAGTATTTATTAATTGTTGAATACTTAATTCAATAATTATATCTAGTTATAATATATTTTACACTTTATAGTATATTTTAGTGTTCAACTTGGAAAGAGAATTTTATTTCTTATTCAATCTAAGTTATGTTTCCCCGAGAAGAGCCCACAACCAGAGCCGAAAAGTAGAATTACAATTTATTATTTTTTACGTTGTATTTACCTATGTTACATTTCTTTGCCGATATTTAAACAGTACATATTGTGTCCATATTTCTTTCTCTGGAAGAAGGACTAAAATCGATTAATGTATTTATTCCAGGAAGTTGTCAGTGGACAGATTCAGCGTCGATTGTACTAAATATTTTTCCGACGAAGTGGGAATCGGATCGAGGGCAAGTAGTGGCGAAAACCTACGAAGACACCGACAACCGAAACTCTATCAATCCAGCTCGGACGATAACAGAAGACAATCGTTCGATAGACAACAAAAAGACGGACAGTCGAGCAGGTATTCTCTAAACCCACAAACAGTCATCGAGAATGGTGGAGCTGACTCTGAATTCAAGTATTTCGCGGAAACATCGCTGTACACCGAAGAAAGTCGTGCAGACTGTTCCGATGAAAGTCACGCGGTCGATATCGAGGAGCCAATCGCCACACCTATGGCATCCGAAGGACCGACCGAAGCTGATGCCTTACTCGAGGAACCTGAACTAGAGAATTTTCCAGAGAACGATGTCGAAACTGCGACGAATTACTTTCACGGGAATGAAAAGTATAAAGAAGACAGAACGAAAACGGAAAACATCGTACTGAAGAATCATGTAACGAAGAAACCGGCTCGAAGAACTGATCAATTTGTTAGTGAAAATTTCGACGATTTTACGAGAAGCGAAGAAACATCTTTTTACATAGCGGACGACGAAGTTTGAGAAACGAAGAATCGTATAGATATCTATAAATTTACAAATAGAAGTTACTCGTGGCAATATACGAGTTTGATCAATTTTGAAAGTCGCGCGAGAATTGTAAGTGTATCGTTTGGATTGTAGCCACGTTAAAAAGCGAATGGAATTCTACGTGGCAGTTTGCTACAACCACGTTGTAGATTTTAATTTAAACAAAATTTCCCACGAGAATGGGGAAACATTATCGGATAACTATTGAAACTAACATTTTTGTAGGATAAACGAAGTTTTCGCCTAATCTGATTAAATTCACCGTGTATCTACTACTCCTCACTTACTACGTATCTACTTGTATAATTGCTTTCATAAACGCTACTTTCTTCGTCCACCACCAACAAATATTGAATATAACAGTAGTTGCTGATCTCAACACAATGTAACGTAAACGATGTTAACAAAGTTTTTTCGCGAATAAAGTTCAGTTACGAGATCACTCGTAACAATATTTAACGATAATTTCATCGCGAGACTAATGAATCGAAAATTTGTCGCATTGATGGCAAACAGTTAATACAACTCTTTACAAGGTACATACGTGAATTCTTGCAAAGTATATCCGTTCGAAGATGTAAGAATCACGTTTAAATAATAAAATATATGTATGTATTCTACCATAAACGGTCACAAAAGTCTGTTTCACTGTATATAGATTCTCTCGTCGTTATTCGACAAAAAAAACGAGCACGAATTGAAAAATGAAAATGCTGAAACTGATACTGTTCAAGTGAAATAAAATATGTACATACGGTTCTCTAAAGCCAACACTTGAAACAGAAAGTCCCTACGATTACTTGTATCGGTCCATGAATACGCAGACGAGTAAAAACGTATTCTTTGAATAAATAGAAATATTTTAGTCTACCCTCTCGGTTAAAAGTTACGCTACCGAAAGATTCTTTTGTTACAAAAATGAACGTGTAGCGAGAGAGGTAGGAAAATGCGTAAATGCTTCGAAAAGAGAAATCTTACATGAAGTGTTTACTGTGTTCACTTGCTACACGAATGCTCCGTATTTATTATTCAACACGGTTTAGTTTTCCAATATCTAATCGAACTTCCTTTAAACACGCACGACACGTGACGTTATATTTGTACAATTTTTCAATGTCTCGCGTATTACGTTTACCAAATCGCAATAATTCGAACTAGAGTTAATTGCTGAAAAACTACCTTGTTCCACTGTTACATCGTTTCGTAGATTAGCGTAAATTAGGCCTATATCGTTATACCGAGATACGATGTTAAGATGTTAAGATCTTAAGCTTGACTAAAAATGCGTTCTGCGGGTATCGTAACGATAGTGAAGAAATCAGTGAATTTTGTATAGTGCGCAGATCGTATATAAATGAAAAAAAAAGAATCTAGCAAACGTGACAATCCATTAACGTCGAGTGAGACGTGCGTTGTGTTTTTAAACGAAAGGCTTAGCAAAATGTATAAATCTATTTTTATATCTCTCATACAGTGATACGACGATAATATCGATGACGGCGCGGCGGTGTATCGATAAAATACTATTGAATACACTAATCGATACCGATGAAATCCACCGTAGTCTAGATAGATTTGTTTCTAATAACGAAAAAGAAATGCGCGGCACGTACCGCCGTAAGATCAAAATTAATTGACTGCTCAAGGCTACCGAAGGGCTACCCGCATAATAATAATTGTAGTCGTAACTTTTATATTTATCCTCGCGTGAACCTACAGCATACGCTTTTTGTCTCTTAAACGAAGATTCAAGCAGGCTTACTTAACATTATTCACGGTCGAAGAACTTGGGTAGCCAATTGAGCGGGTCATCCGATTGTAGTAAAAAGAAAAGGTTCATTTTCCCTTAATGTTTTATATTAAGATACGGTTGGTAATAAAAATATATTTCAAAATAAAAGGATTTTCCACGAAAGACAACGTAGAGAAACTAAAAGGAAATGAATTGCATTTCGCTCGAAAAATGAGAAACAGTGGGTATTCGTTCAATCTTCAATGGACCAATATTTAATGCAATACGTGCATCGTTGAATTTCGAAGGCTAAAATTTATTATTATTGAAAATTGGAAATCGATCGATTACTTTGTATCTGGATTAATTTATTTCGTGTAAGGAATTGACTATTTTGAAACGAGAAGAGAGTGTACAATTAGAAACGGAAAAGGTAGTTACACGTTTAAAGGAATTGAAGCATTCAATTCGATAAGTTTTAGTCTTTATAAGTCCGTTAGTCTGTTACGTACAGAGAAATTATCGACAACCAGAAATTACACATTGGCAATGCTGTGTTTATTATTCTTGCCGATATAATGCAAATGTTCGAAACGCATAGCTAGCAGTTAACGAGAATAACATAATCGAACTGTGATGAAATCTTAATTGAATAAGAATCAATAACGGTAGGGAAAATTGTTTACTACCGTATCGTCGGTGCTGTAAAGAACTTTGAAACGTTTACAAGCACGCATTCAAATGCAAAGAAATACGTTTGTCAATGTAAATAATTTAATGGAACTCGGGAAATACACGATCCATGCCAATTTTACATATTTATAATCGTTAGAAGACTAATAGATACGGTTTCAGTTCATTAAAAATTCATTTAAATGATTTACGATAGTACACCATCGATTGAGCACAAAAATTGTTTGCCCTGAATACTGCGAAACAAATTCTATTCTCTGTGAATCAATTGTTAATAATTGTAATAAATCGTTCAGTATCCGTATATATTTACGTACGTACGTACACACGTATGTGTATCTATATCCCTGTAACGAGGTCAAACGAAGGCAATTAGTGAGCAATATCGGACGAATACATATTTCAAAAAAAGAATAACGACTTTAAAGGATAGTATTATTCCAGTGTTTCGTCAGTGAAAACAAGTCATACAAACGAGAAGCAATCTTAATTCTTGTCAGAAGAATTAAGTTTACGTAAAAGGAAAATATTTATGTCGAATATTGTGCGAGTGTATTTCAAGAGTACCTGTTGCAGCATTGAAACCATTTAACCCGACATGCACGATTTTCTCGCAAGTCAATTCTACTTAGCAAGTGTGTTGAAATAATTGATTATCGTTGTAAGAACCTGGACTCAATGTAACCGTTGCATGCTGATTGTTGTAATGTCTGAATAAAATAACGTCGAAAACGAAAGTCGTGTATAAATTGCACGTAAATATTAACAAGCTTGCAGATTAAGTACGAAAAGAACTCGTCCTGTTGCCTGCTTACGAAACATGCTCGAAAAATGTACAGACAGGTAGCTACCTGAACACTAATATATACACAGGTGCGTAATGGTCACCGATCGGGGCGTCCTCTCTCCACACTGGTAATTTTCACAAGTTGAATGCGCGTTTCTGTCGACAAGGATCCATCTGATTCATCAACCGTCAGTAACGTTCCCCTAACGTTTGTTTCTCTTTCGTTCAATTTTCGTTCGCAACGAAAAAGTCAAATTCATTCTTCCGTAACTCGCATTATCGCGAAAAATTGCAATGAAATCTCTAAATGTGTAACGTTCGAGACTATAATACCAACAAGTTGAAATTATTAATTAAAATTGTACATTCAGTTTAAATTTCTTTAAACTCCTATTACACGTTCGATCCACTCCGAAAGGAATTTTTCTCTTTCTTCTTATTCTTCTCCTTCTTCTTCTTGTTTTTACTTGGTGTACAACATTTCATCGATAAGCAAGTTTGAAAATTACTCGGATGCTATCGGTGTCTACCAGACGGGAATAATTTTTACCGCGCGTTATAAAAGTTTCTCGGTAGAGTAGAGCGGGTCGCATACTCGCGTAACAGAGAACTGAACGCCAGGTGGCGGTTAGTATTCGTACGGAGATACCGGTACAGGTGAGAGACGGCGGGAACGGGTGAACGGGTGAACGGGTGAACGAGTGAGAGAGAACTTATCAAATTAGCGGTCGAAAGCAAGATAGATGTGACGAGGGGCAACAGAACATCGTCCAAGTACCTTCGCCCGTTTGAACAGTGCACTGCTGGACGCCATACTCAGCACGCGTGGTTCCCCTACACTGCTGCGGACATGTACGATCTCTAATCCTCGTGTACATTGTTGTTATTTAAAGTAACCCTTATAAAAGAAGTGCCAGGAAGCCCTGTCCGAAGCGGTAGGGATGTTTCGCCATCGGTAACGAAACATTCCGAAGGGTCAAGGAACAGAATGACGTCCGAGCGGTTTCACAAGTGAGTTACCATTTACAAGAAACAGACTTTTGCGCATACCTCTCAGCTTTCGTGTTCTTGGTTTTCTCTATCATCGGTAAGCGTTTACGCTACACCGAGATATCTATTATACGCGAGACCCAGGAAGCAGAGAAATGTCGCCGAACCGGGTTCTTGTTTCTAACTAGAATGAAAAAATTTATATGCCTGGTTAACCATGAGAACGAAGTGTTGCACTTTGAAATCTTGGTCGTCGGCTATAATTCGATAGGGTATCGGGCAGGGAAATTGATCGTTTCATAATACGTGCGATATAACGCGATTCGTATCGCTTACTTTCAATTTTCAAACGGTTGCGTCCTTAATCTTCGTCAATTTTAATCTTCAATGGGCCAATAACGATTCGATACTGGTCGGTGTTTTATCGTTCGACGAATATTACGGGTAATTGCTCCGTTAAAATTGCACAAGGGGTCGTTTAATGAAATAATTTGCACAAAATTTGTAGTACCTACTTACCTAGAACTCGGCAATAACTATGATCATGCACTATCGCGTTGTTGTATGTATGGTACATCAACAGCGCGCGTGCGGAATTTATGCATGAGAATACCTTTGCTTTTATTTCATTCAGCGTGGAGATTTATCGCCCAGCCCACTTCTACAAGTACCAGGTGTGCTGAACATTTTTAAATATCATCCTTTGCTTAGGAAAAACGTTCCCGTTCAATTAAAACTAACGATAATTCATTCTTCGACTAGAACACCTTAACAGATTGAATCATTACTCGGAAAATTGTATAACGATATAATAATGCAAACTCCTTGTAACGCAGCGCTTCAGAATTCCTTCTAGTGAACAGTGCATGCACATTCGAAAAATTACCACTGGAAATAGGTACATTTCTTTAATGTTGAATCATATAACGGTACAAAAACTTATAAATAAACATGGAAGATTATTATTCGGGATATTCTATTTTATATTTCTCGGTGCATTTAAATATCGATAAACTACCAAATTTTATTCGAACGATTGTTACGATTCAATTAATCGTTAACGCTCGTATCTGGGTAAGTTCCTTACAAACTCTACGTTCTCTAGTTTGAAATATTTATTGCGGAAATAATTAAAGACATTTCAGAAAGTTCCTCGGTTGTGTGGTAAAACGTCAAACATGGTAATATCAATATTATTTTTTTTTAAGAGATACTAATATTCAAAATACAATAGGTGACACTTGCGTAAACAATTAAATACCTCATTCTTCTATAACTTTAATCGGTTACAAAGATATCTTCGATGAAAAGATATATTCGTTCGGAACTTCAAGTTTAAATTCAACTTTAAGCTTTGCAAAATTTTACTAAATTGATCGTTACACCTTTACAAATTCAATAATCGCGAAACTTGCTTCTTGTAACATCGATATGTTTCCTTCCCGTAGTAAGTGCATACGTACTTGTACTTTCGTTTGAGCAAATTCAATATGTGCAACGCAAAGATGTCAAGACGCGTTCACGGTAAATGACTTGTAACACGGAGAAAATTATCATGCAAGAAACTCGTTAAAACATTGCACATACTTTCTCTAACTCGTTTGCTCTCTTTTTTCACTTACAAGCTTCGTTCGATTTGACTACCTCTCGTCTTCACCTGTTCAACCATCGAAAACCTGTAAACTCGATAAACAGTAACGTTAAATAATCGATACAATTGTCACGAATGTCCGTAGAAGAATTTTGAAAGACAACTATTTACATAGCCGGGAGCAATTTTGCGCAAAGAACGATTAATTAGAACCAGAACGTGTCGCGAACGAAATTGTATCACGTGCAGTGTCACGTTATCGCGACACAAGGTGTGCAGTTTAATTAATAATCAGAACTAGGGAATTATTTTGTTAATCAAATTTGTCGATAATTAAACATCGAAACGATAATAAACACATTCGACGAAATATATACATATTGCTGGATGCAATCAGAAACTTTTCAGTTTCAAAATAAGTAGTATTACGAGTTCGCTTCGTTTTCGAATTATAGTTCGAATACGTTCGATTAAATTGTTCATAATAAATTACGTGAAAACGAATCAAATAGAAAAGCAAATTATTTAATATGTGTACCCACTTGTCGAGTGATATTCCATCTATTCGTCGATCACAGTTCTTTGCTGCACTCGCATACGTATAATTGATTCTTATTACCGTTTATTAATTCGTTTAAAAATTAATTTAATGGAACATTATTTGAAAACGTGTAGTAATCATGAACCTTTCCAAGCCTCTTGCGGTTTATCTCGAATCTACTCGACAGTCTCGTCACTAAGGCTTCGTCTAGCAGATTCTGCTTTAGGCGTGATTAGGTGTTTGCAAAAACCTTACGATTGCAAAATCAGATCGTGAAACATTTTTTCGGTTACGTGCAAAATATGGATGTCTGTTCTGGGAATAATACACAATCAATCGAGATAAACTCGCTCCCCAGGAGAGCAATTCGATAATCGTGAACATTTGTCTAATAAAACATTTTTGTACACATATTAATATTTCCATCTTGGGTCGGCCTTCGAACAAATCCGATTCTTATTCCGATCTTATTTGCAATAGATATCCACCGTCTCACTTTGATCAAATATATAGAAACAGTTCTGTTCGAAGAAACAAGTACATACTTTAATTAATCGCTGTCTGGATATAATTTGTTACCAGTATGTTTTTACAAATATTTGTCACAAAATTGCAAACAGTATTTGAAATGTAACATTACTTTTAGTAGCTGTATTACTCGCAAATAATCATTTCTTTTTTTCTTCTTTTTTTTTCTTCTTTTTTTTTTTCTTTTTTTTTTTCTTCTTTTTTTTAGAGCTGCACGCGACGGCGCCTTGGATATCTTAAAGGAAGCAACAAAAAAGGATTGTAACGCACGGGATGACGGTGGAATGACCCCGACATTATGGGCAGCCTTTGAAGGTCATATAGATGTTCTGAGACTGCTCGTCGCCAAAGGGTATGCTCATGAAGCTAATTAATTATAAACACATTCAAGAAATACCTATCTACACCGATACAGTATCCCGACCACATAACCTTGTACGCGATATTCTTAACGGCTGTTCGAATTTTTTAAACAACCTTTACTTGCACACCAATTTCATTGTTTACTTTATCTTTCCCAATAAACAAAGACAAACGAGACCCTTGTGGTGTAACAATATTGCGCCCCACAACTACCTGTCATTTTTAGGCGTCAAGGTAATTCAATTTCAATGTGTCCGGTTTCGTTCGATTTAATTACATATAATAATATTCTTTATCGAAGCGACATTGTTTTACACAAAAAATGATTACAGTCGTAGACGTACACTTTTTTCGTACGGTTTGTAATCGATGTCCAACCTGACATGAAATTTCGAAATTCAGACAATACAATGATTTCGTCAGCTTTAACAATAATCATTTTTGCGTCCTCGATTTCGATTACATGTGTACGTACATATGTATATTCAATCGGATTTTCTATACTGCAATATCTACGTACAGTAAAGAATACCTCTGAATATAGGTTGACGTTTGTTCTTTTTTGTAATAATTGAAATTAGTCGGAGTTTTATCAAACAAGTATACAAAATTGCAAAATCTATAGAAATGCTGTAAACAAAGCTTATTCTCATTTCTTGTCAAAACTAATATGTAAATGAAGTACGAAGTCATCGTGACTATTGAGCACGAAAAGTTTTAACAATGTATATAAGTACAAATGTATACCCACGACATTGGAAAAGTTGTATCGAACGTGTTAATCGTGTTTAAATTCTCATTTCTCGTGTAGATCATTCCTTGGTTGAAAGTTTTATAGATTTTGATCTTTGACGATACATAAACCGATCTCGAAGAAATTACAGATTCGAAGAATAGTGTTAAATAGTTTTCCACAAATTTCTAAATATTAAAGTGACGATCGAAGAAGAATTAAAATATCATTTCTTAATAGCAGAGAAAAATTGAAAAATCGAAAAATCTGAACAAAATTGGCAATATTTTCCTATTTCGATTAACTGGATGAAAATTCATTTGAGAATCAATAGCATTTGTACCAAAAAAAAAATATCCGAAAAATTCTTTCTGTAACTCTTTTACAATTTTCAGGTCAACAGTTGTAACTTGTTCAAGAGAATTTAGCACTATTTTTCAAGCAGCTATGAAACTGTCAATTTTCAAAATGTTAAAAAATTCGCCATAGTGTGAACATTTCAAATATCGCTAAAGACTATACGACTATATGAATAAATTTCAGCTTGAATCAAAGTTAATTGAAAAAATGTCCGATTTGGCATCGAATTCCCCTGTAAGGTATCTATAGTATAATATCTACCTTATGTATGTATACGAAAGTCTCGCATTAAGCGGTGACAGATGTGCGAAACCGGAAATATACGCTATAATCTAACATCTATCGACCCCATGAACGGAAATTGCGGCCAAGCGAGCAGTGATGAAAAACAATCGAATGTGACTGGAACAACAGAGGGAAGGGAAGGAACGAAATAGGGGAACAAAGAATTGTTACACAGTCGTTTTAACTCATCTCACAATTTACAGTCGCATCGTAGTAAAAATTGAATTACGCGATTTATAAACATCACGATGAAAATCTACGTACAAAATTTACAAAACAACACATAAATCCGATCATTTTCTCATTGACATTTTCATTGGTATGCTAGGGAACCGAGCGATCGAGTGATCGAATCAAAATTCACTGTAACAATCGTACAACAATATTACCGAATGAAAATAACAATTTATTTAAAAAAAAAAATTCATAGCAGCGAAGAATACACCGATGCCGAATAAATTGAAATTGGAATAAATTTCAAAGAAATTTCTAATTCTTCTCGTTGTTAAAATTTAAGGTTTTGTTTATCGGACCAATTTATTTTCATTTTCGAATGTTTTCGTTGTTTTTAAATTTATGCTGAATGTAAGAACTGCTTATTTGTTTTCGTTTACTATACGTACAATTATACTAAATAAAATACACCGTGAATTGTACCGATTCAAAAAAATTGTTAACGATCGATCACTTATGATTATATTTGCTTCATTCGTATCTGCGGTTTTTAACTTCTGTAATATTCCATATCGTTTCGTTAAACGCAAAGAAAATGCACGGTTTCTCGCGGGATTGATCCACTTTTATAGTGAAGTGGTACGATAGTGGTACACGCAACTTTGTCCCCCAGTGTTCCAAATGTATGAAATTGTTAGGAACCTGTTCCGAGTGACGACTTATGCGATCACCGATGGTCCGTGAAGAGAGAGGTAAAAGCTGAAAAATTGCACGTGCCTTATTAGGTACAAGATCAAATGTCGTTCTATTGGCTTCAGCGCGGTCGGCAAACGATGGAAATTCGATATAAGATCTGCTATCCTTCCGGAACTTCGTTCCACTCGTGTGTCATCACGTGACAGGATGTGATGGTATAGGGTCCATGTGTTGTCAGCGTTTACTTTCGAAGTGTAAGACATTTACGAAACTGTATATCGATACTTGGACGAGGTACTCTAAAAAAACAAGTAACTTTATTAATCACGTATGCGTTTGCTTGTAATCAACACTCCACAATGTAGAGAAAGAACATTTGCGGCCTGCGTACGTAGGTACGTACATAGATATGCAGATACATACGTAGGTACATACGTAGGTACATACGTGTATACGTGAACATATCGTCTGCATCTGTAGGTGAGCGACTGTAGTTGGCTCTTTCTATTTGATTGGTAGAATTACGGACGACGAGGTCTATATCGTTATTACGAAAAATCACCTTCCTTCTGGTAGAAGGAGTTTAGAATAAGGCGTCTAGAACACGTGGAAACATTTGAACGATGCGACTTGGGCACAATTTAGTAAACATACATGCACAGAACGGAGAATTCCAGACACATAGAGTCATTTATTGTTTAACAATTTTCTCCGTAGGGGTGACCCTGATAAAACCGATTATTTCGGTAACACGGCCCTTCACTTAGCAGCAGCGAGGGGTCACGAGTATTGCGTCAAGTTCCTCATAAAATTCGGCTGTAACATTTGGTCACTAGACATCGACAGACACTCGGCCAGGGATTTAGCTGCCATAAACGGAAGGGAGATGATTCTTCAATATTTAGACCTTGCTCAAGCCGATCAGGAATTAAACAATCGTAAGAAAAGCCGAATACTCCGTGAAAAGGCTGAGAAAGATGCCGAGAAAAGGTATTTGTGTAATAAGATAATGGAAATTGAGTGACGGCGCAAAAGTGGAAATATATGTAATGTAATATATAAATATATGTGTGTGTGTATATATATGTATATATATACATTTTTTGTTTTCTTCTTTTTATTTTCCAAGTTTCGTTAGCAGAAATACCGATACTTTGGAGTACAATCTTTTCAATCGAATTGGCTTGCTCTTTTCAACGATATATATATATAGATATAATGTTTGTATAGAAATATATCGATGCTGCCAGAAATGTTGAAATTCGTTGAAAAGCCAATTCGATCGAGAAGATTGTACTCAAAAGTCCCAATATTCCTGCTAACAAAACTTGGAAAACGAAAAGGCACAAATATAAAGGTATTGTGTATATTATTTTTGCACTTTTGATCGTCACTGCACACAGTAGAATTTGTCTGTCTAAAAATACGAACTTGCGTAAACACGGAACTAGTGTTGTTGGCAAGGAACGATTCGCGTTAAATCCTTCGTATCGTTGCTTCGACGTCTACGTTTCAATTCTTTTCGCAACGTACAATTGCTTAATTGCTTCTTGTCTAATCGCGCAACGGCCGTTACATTTTGCCGATTCTGTGAATTAGGCTGAAGGAATACATGAAGAAGCAGAAAGTGGCGGAAATGAAAGCCGAGAAGGAGCAAAAGAAGCTGTCGCGAGATCGAACGAAATTGGATTTAGCTACGGTAAACGAAACCTGCATTCTACCTCAGAAACCCAGTATATTGACCTTCAAAGGTCGAGTTAAGCCTTCACCAACGTTCAGCGATATTGTCGGCACTACCGCGAAGAAACACGGTAGTGCGGTCTGTAGGAAAGCATTAGCGAGAAAGGCTGTTGATGACTTCAAAGTCGTAGAGGTAAAGAACTTACACTTTCTTTCACCTCCATTGTATGTAACGAACCGTACTTTAACCGGAAAATGCGCTTCTATATCGTTAATTAAACTCACCGCTACTGTCTTAAATACAATAACAATTACCATTGAATGGGAAAATATATCGAGGTAATTTCGTATACTCGAACTAAGCTTAATAAAGCGAATTGGGACTTGACGATCGTTCCGATACATTTCTAGATCGAGGTAAACGGAAAGAAGTCGATTCGCAGCCTGACTGGTCTAAGAAGGGATTCCGAAGTGATGTACGTAGGAACTTACGAAACTCAGGCGCAACAAATGGGTAAACGAGGAAAGATCTCGGACGTTTGGGGTACACTGAGCAAAGCGCAGAGTACGCCTGATCTCCTGGGCGACCGCACCTACGATGAAGACACGGAGCAAGACGATAGAGACACAAATGGCATTCGAGATACTACTTTCTTGCAGGAGCCTGCAAGTATCTTCAATCGACCCGGTTTTGGATCGGTAGCGTTTAGAAGAGCGGTAAGTTCGTCTTGTGTAATTGTCTCTAGGTATCATTTCTTTCGTGCCTTACAGCTTTCAAATAGAGCACTATATAATACTATAGTGCCTTTTTATACAATGTACAGAGTATATTTACACGGTATACTACCCGGTGGTTCTTGTTTCGAAACTGTTCGGAGTTTTTCAACTATTCTAGTAGCAATTCTAGCATCGCGAAACATACTATAATCGAGGCAAAAAAACAAAGCCGCCATGGAGTTTCTCCATCGTACTACCTACGGTGTTTTTTTCATACGTACCTGCGTGCATGCATTCTGTGTCTCTTAAACACAAAGGTAAACTGGTATGATGTAACGTGTCACTCGGACTACTTGAATTTAATCCATCACATTGTAACGATCTGTGTAAGTGTCAATGTAAATACTCCGCGGAACCTTTCGTGCAATTAATTCGTGGAAATCGTTACAACCATTAATTATATACTCGTAACGTTATAGGTAATATGTAGAGTTGAGAACAAAAGAATCGATAATTTTTCATCGGTTAAAATTTGTTTACATTTACGAATCTCAAATGTGTATAACGAATCGATATTTGTTTAGAATTGTTTATAAACGACCGCTGCTTTCTAATTTCAGATAACAAATACTTTCGACAACCTACCGGTCCCGCAAATGGATATGCATCAACAAAACGGTAACTCTTGCGTGAATGGTTCCGTAAATGGATCCATAAATGGTCATAGAGCTAACTCGAATGGACATAACGAAGAAATCAGCATAGGAAGTGCAGGTAGCCTAGCTCGCAGACAAAGCATGTGGGACGATGATTTACTTTCAGGTAAGAACGCTTTTTACTCCGTTGTAGGATTCTCTATCTTTTATTCAGAAATAAATTCTTCGATTTTTCATCGAAACATACATGAATAATTTTACATGAAAACATAACGTACGATTGTAGAGGAGGAAGAGGAAACCGACGAAGAATGGACACCGTTACAAAGATTCTTAGTTGCCAATAATCTGTCATCCATACATCCGATTTTAGAATCGGAACAAATTGATCTGGAGGCATTGATGTTGCTTACCGAAAACGATATCGCAGCCCTTAAACTCCCACTTGGACCCAAAAGGAAGCTAATGAATGCGATAGCGAATCGAAAAAGGGCATTGGACGCGCCTCAGAACGTCATCAAAGACAGCAGGCTGTAAACTTCTAGCTTTACAGAAAAATATTAAAAGGCACGTGAGCGTGTCTTTTTCTTTTCTCTCGAATATTTTGAGCTTACCGAATGAAATGCCGTATAAAATATGAAAATAACTTTCTATGTAAAAATAGACTATACAGAAGGGAGTGAGAAATAGTGCTCGTCGCGCAAGCATTTGTATTTCAATTGAAACTATAGTCGATACTAGAAACAATAATTTCTGTATGGATAAGTATGGGAAGAAAATTGATTCGACTAAACAGACCGATAAATATCACCAGATTGTTACGAATGAACCGTTTATCGCAATTAAATCATACGATCACTAACGATGGTGCTACTTAAAATTATTTTTCCGAATTTCAAATACGACACTACGAAGAAGTATGTTTACTTCTGTGAACCAAGTGACTTTAATCATTGCCATAAAAATGCGAATCGTTAATACAATTTACAAAAAGCACGCTGAAGTAATGAACAGCTCGTTCTGTAAAGCATCGATTAGCTTTTATTCTTGTACTATGTACGGTGCCTTAAAGTAGTTGAATGTATTTCGCTAAGTCTATAAATGTAAATGAAAGTATAAATGCCACGTTAACAGAATGTATGTACTTTTATGAAATCCCTTAAGTAACGTAAAGAAAAGGAATTCAAGTTTTTTTGTTATCGTGCGTATGTTATGTAAGTAAAATGAATTTTATATCGAATGTACAAATCTAACGAATAAAATAAAAGATGTAAATAATTAATACATACGGATGATTAATAATTAAAGTATACTATAAATTACCGTGTCGTTGAAAATGTGCTTGCGATACGCGTGCGAGAAGTAGACGATAACGATGAAGTAATAATCTTTCATTAAAAATCTTTGTAATTTTATTTGTAAATTATTATCTTACAAACAAGAGACGCAAAAATATAGAAGCTTCTTATGTCCGCAAAAAATAACAGCACCATTTTTCGCCTTACCGCGAACATAAACATTTTTGTGTCATATCACGGATCTTTTGTGTTCGTGCAAATATAATATGACGGTACGCTTGCTGACACAAGAGTACATTTCGTTACGATAAATGTGCATCGGATTAAAAAAAAAGGCTTGTAGAAAATTTCTTGGTGCCCCGTGCTCATGACACGTACGCGTTTCTACGCACTTGTATAACCAACGTACGAACTATATTACTGTGAAAAAGATATGATACAGAAGTGATTCCTCGCGATCTCACCTCCTAAGGCTGCACGATTAATCGATTAACGGATTATAAATATTGATGTTCGTTTAATGTATCCGATTACTCTAGACAACTATCAATTCATTAATATAAAAACGAATTAATTTGTTTTGATTTACTATTAATCGATTAATTTCAGAGCCCTATAAAGCTATGTTGTTTAATTCTATACGATTACACAACAGTCGGTTTTGCATAATGACAAATTCTTCATTGAAAACTTCTTTTGGCAACAAATACGAATTACACACATTTCTTTGAAAAAAAAAGACGGAAGTCATCGATTCACAAAATAAAAATAATTACTTCTAACATAAAATCTAAATTCCTTATGAAAGACATATTGTTCGTAATTTTTTTCGTATTCAATTTACAATTTCAAAAGTCATTTACAAAAATTAATTACTTACACAGAATTTTAAGTCATAAACAATGAAAAATTTAAACTACACCATTTATTTTTTGAAATCTTGCACAATGATATCTTACATTAACTGTATATAAGTCAAAAGAAATATTTTGTTTCGGTGTAAGATACAGCACAGATTATTAACAAGATTAACTTCCCCATGAGAAAGGGAAAGCTCTCTATGTACATACGTGGGAAAATTCTGTTTGCTGACCTCAAAGTGTCGTCTAACATGCATGGTTAGTCTTGCATTATGCAATATAAGGAAAATGCCAATTATACCGACAAAATCTCTCGCGAGTATTCGAACCAGTAATACGTTATCGATCCAATATGAACAAACATCGGTTCTCTTCTTACGACCAATAACAGAGCTTTCGGCTATAAATATGAGAACGTGTCTTCACTGACAAAAACGAAAACAAAAACGTCTGTATAAAATGACTCGATGTTTCATTATCGAGTATTTTTTTTCTTATCAATAAAGTATGTATTCCTAAGTATGGCATCTTCAGCGTGTCACTTTTTTTCTATGTATGCTTTTGGTTAGAGTTACCTTTGTACTTGACAAACAAATATCTACAGAACACAAAAATAGAAAAAGAAATTTCATAAAGATTTCGAAACAAATTTTGAGAAAACCCAGAAGCCCAGAAACAAGTTGCACATCAAAATTTTACACGTACAAAGATACTCTTCTGTATTGTGTTTTACATTTCGTTGGAATGGAACTTTCAAAAACATGACCCTGCATTACCAAACCGATCAGGAAACTAGAGTCAAGTGGAGTCGTTGGAGTTTTATTAACTGCCGATTATACGATAAATATTATTAAAGCTATCGCATAGTTGTCAATATTAATAATGATAATATTAGCAATACTTCTAAGACTATCGTTTATCGTTATCATTATAAACGTATGCTATATTTACAACTGATCAACAACTTTTTCACTCGTCTCCGGTACGGTGCTCAAACAATGTTGAGGAGAAGAAAACAAACAGAAACGAGTTCGCTTCTAAATGACTTTCGAAGAACGGATGAAAGGAAAGACAGAACATAGATAAGAAAATTTAATTTCATCCTTAAATAAATTTAACGGCAGTTCAATTAAATAAAATTCTCTCTCAAAGTAAGTTCCACATATTCGTTGGTCTTCAAAATTCAGATAGAAGCAATACGTGGCACAATGCCTAAAAATAATATACATTTAGAGTGATCTTAAAAACAGAGTACAAGTCTTTGAACATAATGCTTCTCATGAAATATGTACGCATGTGTGTGGGGGGGAAGGGAGAGGGGGAGGCGCTTGTACCCATATGTATGTACAATGTCTGTCATTTAAAATTATACACTTAGCAGTTCGGTTGATATTTTTCTATTAAAGCTAAAAGTCACACTACATGTTTAAAAATCATACACTAGCCTATAATTTAACGTTCCTTTATCTACCACCAAATTTTTGATAATATTCGGTAAATTAAATAAAATTTGTCGTTACACAACAAAATTGACTATCAGTAAAATCCGCACACTGTTGGCAAAATTGTAAAACTGCTGAATCCCTTGTTTTTTTTTTGTTTAATAATGGTTTAAAAAAATGAATATAGTTAAATTAATAATATATTTGTTTCGTGCATTGATTTACCACAAATAGAGAAATAATAATTAAAATACAACAAACAAAAATAGCGAAGCGCGAGTTAATCATTCGTCAGTAAAAAAGCCATAGAAATTCTAATTATATTAGTCAAATTATTAATCGAAGTAAAAGTACGGGTTTAGTATATAATAAAACGAAATAAAAAAAAAAAGAAGCGTCTATTACATTAACAAAACGAGAGATACTGTAAAAAAAAGATTAAAGTAAGATGAGTGGTGAAAGGTGAATTATTAAAAACATTAAAGATGATGCGAAAATTAGTACTCTAAAATAGGCATTGGATATTGGAAAATATTTAAATAAAAAAGTGAACCATTCAATTATTAGAAGGGTATTAATAAAACATAATTACCATGATAAAATTTCTAGAAAGAAGCCATTCATAAGTTTGCAGAATAGGAGGAAAAGGCGTGAATTTGCCAATAAATTCCTCAGAGGAAGATTTTACTTTTTGAAAAAATGTAATTTCGACATATCGAAATTTAATGTCTTCTATTTGAATAGAAAACAAATTGTGTGAAGAAAACCAAATACGGCCACGGATATTAAAAATCTTCGACCGACAATCAAATTTGGTAGTGGATACCAAATAATCTGGAGCTGTATGCCTGTATCTGTCTCGAAAAATTTGGTATTCATTGATGATATTATGGAAACGTAAAAAACAATCTTAAAATGAGTGTTGTAAAGATGAGCATTTTAAATGATCTTAAATTATACATCGACAATAATCCAAAATATAATGCTTATATTGCAAGAAGTTGGCTAGTGTATAACTGCCCTTAAATTCTTCGAACACCTCTCCCTCCTCGCCCCCATCTTTGGACATGAATACAATAGAGCATGTTTAAAACCAATCGAGAAAAAAAAAGAAAGAAACCACCACCACCAACACCACCACCACCATCACAACAACGACGACGACGACGACGACGACAACGACAAAAACAACAACAACAATCACAACAATAACAACAACAACATAAGAGTACATAACATTATAAATAAGAAAAGCCTTAGAAAAGCTCTACAAGAAGAATGAATAAAAATAACACCCAAATTTTGCGAAAACTTGATAACATCCATACAGTAAAGGTTAAAATGTTTTTTAAAAAATACATTAGGGTTCCCCAAAAAACATTAATTTAATAATTTATATAACAAATTATTTAAAAAATACATCTTACTTTCGATGTACGATTTTTACTGACACCTAATTTCTTACATCACGACAAATTTTATTTAATTTATTAAATACTATCAAAAATTTTACTGTATTTTTGCTACACATTATATAAAAAAACATTAAACTATGTAGTTGTACATGAATTTTAATTAATTAATACGATTTTGAAGTTTTATAGGAAAAAAAATCGACCGAACAGTTAGGTCTATGATTTTAAGTGATAGTCACTGTATACATATACATATCATACATACATATATACATACATATCCACATGTGTACACATATACATGCATATACAGCAAAGAGCTGCCGTGTCTCTCTGACAATGGCTGCACTGAAGACAGAAAACTCGCTTATTGATTAGGTCCGATTAGCAGTCGTGGAAAAGTAGATTCCTTTGCATTGCAGTCTTTGTGCAGACTTTGCCCCGAGACACATTTTAACGTAAATGTTCAGCCCTTTACTCATAATGCATACGTCACAAGAAATAAATCAACTTTACACAACCATGATCTTTTTCATCGCTACCCAATTGACATCGGACACTTAGAGATTGAAAGTAACTTTACATAGATCCTTTCCACCGATCCGTTAATTCCATCCATAGCTCCAATTTGATATAAGCATTGCTTATTCTAGCTCGTTTAAGATTTATAACTACACAAAATCTATTTAAGAATTTTATCAGTAGTTACACGGTTATGAGCACCCGCGACACATAGGGAAAGAATAAGACACGAACATCTTTCTGTTTTTTTAACGTCCTCTTCGAACCTTAGTTCCAAGCTCGACCTCACGTTATTTATAACTTTGGCGTGAATGTCATGACGCGGAAAGAATTACGGTAAACAAACCTTTTCGATTCCTTCCAAGGGATCGCACACGAATACACGTGAACAGATATAAAATTACAAACGAAAGGAATACAGAAACAATTATATATATTATCCAAAGGACAGTTTTATAGTTACTCTACATATAAAGGTCGTACAACAGAAAATGTAAATCCCTTGTTCGTGGATAGTGAATAGAATTTACACGGCTACAGAAACCAAACAATTTATCAACGCATTTTCTTCAACGTTACCGATGCTCTTATCCCTTCTCTGATCTTTTATCGTTCCCTTTTATTGCTAACAAAAATATCAATTATCTATGATCACTTAATAATCATAACAATATTATTATAATAATATAATCAGAGGGCTAAGCGATCCTTTGGATTATTAAAGAATATTCTACAAAGATTTTCTCCCTGTCCCCTTTTTTGCCGTAAACTTACTACGATGGACAATAATATAGTTATAAAATATTAAATCACCGTTTCATCACTTGTCAAATATTCCATTTAAATATGTTACAGTTCACCATGAAGTGACTGAAAAATATCACGAAGTATTAGCTGCTGATATTAACATACACATTTATTATGTGTAAAACATGTCAATTGCAGCTTTCAACATTTCACAGTATATCTGGCAAGCTTCAATACTCTTGGTTTATAAAATCGATAAATTGATAATCCTGTATACAGTCTTCCCGTATACAAGTTGAGTCACGCAATTGAGCTAGGTTATGTCTCGAATTTGGTAAAAGATAGGAAAAAGATTGTAGAGAGAAAAGTTGAATAATACGATAGTATCTATTTTTCTACATCATTTTTCCATAAGTACAACGATGCACCTAAAATATACAAATGCACCTTTCATTTTAATCGCATCGATTCCTCGAGTCATTCAATATAAAAGAATATTAGGGTATCATGTTTAAAAAATCAATATTTCGTGAAATATTTTTTATAAGATAGTTGTAACATTTACGGATGTAAGACAGGTCAGTGATCAACAGTCGACCTTTTGTATGGAGCTACCACGAAGATAAAGTGCTTTCGCGTTTATGTGGAAGACTTAAAAAAACGAATTAAACTGCATTGTTCAAATATAAAAATCTTTTATAAAATACGTAAACGACTTACAAAAAATGTGAAATATTTCACAAGATATTGACTTTTTAAAAATGATAATACTTTTTTATGCAAAATCAGGCCAAGAAATTGATATCAATAAAAAATATACAATTTCATTTTAAAAAACAAAATGAAAAAGTGCATTTACATATTTCAGTTGCATTGTTGCACTTATGAAAACAAGTGAAGTTGTAAAGAAATAGACACTAACGTAACATTCAACTTTTTTCTCTATAATTTATTTCTATCTTTTCAAAATTTGAAACATAACCTGTCCCAATTGTGTAATTCAGCCTGTATAAAACAATGACATTCACTTTGTATGGGCACTTTGATTGGTATTTTGAAATACGTTTGCATTAATCTCACTACTTATATAAATAAATAAATAATTTCAAAGTAAATTCTAGTGCGTACAATAGTGATTTGTACACGTTGCAACTTTATATGTCAATAAGCTATGACTTCCTCAAATGGTGACCCTGCAAATTTAATATTATAATTACTACTTTCTGTAAGTAAACTAATCACCTTACGCAGAAATATCAAAACCAAAATTGCAATGAAACTTAATCGAGAACCGTAATGAAACTCGACAGATAATGCGAAATATTTGAAACATACGAACGTGTTTTATATGGCAATACCACTCTCATCTTTCTAAAATGATTCTGTTTAGCCGGGAACTATGTAGGGGAGATGAACCGTTAATAATTAATTGATCAATTGATTAATTAATGGGGAACAAGGGAGTGAGGTTACTTTACACATCGCGCGCCGTTACATGAAACGCGAACGTTTGTGCGTGGGAGATCCCATATCCACATCATGTGAAGCCGGCCGTTTGTGATGTCGAGCAAATTCGCTACTAATAAAAGCCGATAATTCGGCTTGTCTTCCAGTACGCCGAGACATTGGAGAACCTATCCAATTATTAAAATGTTCTGATTAGTGAAAAATATGATATATAAATTATAATAAACGAATATTCATTATTGAAACACACAATTTGTGTCGTTACAAATGTATGATGTGTAAAATGTGAAAACAATTTTCTAGTTACGTATCTATAACAATAAAATAGTTCTTACCAGACAATGCAATTGCTTCTCTAAATGTATGTAATTCAGGATCAGGATCATTACCAGCTGTTTGTGTGGGTGCTACGACCATACTTGGTGTTGAACTTTGTGACGGAGGTGAACCACACACCATCATCCTTGGTTTAGGTGAACTCCTGAAAGTTATTATATGCTTTAACTTCAGTGTGTGTGTGTGTGCATGTGTGTGTGTACGTGTGCATGTGTGTTTGTTTGTTTGTTTGTTGGGGCGCGCGCGCGCATTCTGTGTCAATAAGACAAACCTTACAAAAGCAATTGTTGCATTAATGTCTAAAAAATAAAAGACATTTAAGAAATTTTTGTACAGTAAAATATACCAGTAGAACTTTAATGTATCTTTACTGCTCTTGAAATTACTTTACACAATAACTATTTAAAATACATTTATTTGTACAGTAAACAATTTGTTGGAGAACTTACCTGTGCGAATGTGGTCGTGGTGGAGGTGGTTTTCCAGCGAGATATGCTAACAAGTCTTCTCTACGGATCATACGCCTTTTCTTCCTTGCCCAATTCATTATTTCTTTACTACGCTTTTGTCGACCCATTTCTATGCCTAAATCGCTGCATCGACGCATACTGTCCACTGAATCTGTTGAAACATTCATTACGCTTAAGATTTATGTTATAACCATTATTACATAGCAGTATCTATAAACGACTGTACTACAAATGACATAGATAAACTTAAAAAAGCCTTCTACAGCTTTCTATGGTACACGATAATTTCAATTTATTAACAATTTATCACTTAGTAAGATATCAATAATAATATAAAACAAAAATTTGTTAGAGTCTTTTACAAAAAAGACTAAAAAAATATTATAATTCACAAACTCTGATTTCATTTTACGTTAACAGTTTTAATGTTCTAGAGATTATGTTATAGATAACAATGCCTTGTAAAATATATTTTGTTACTCTTAAATGGAGCAACGGTACAAAAATATCAATATTAACTTAACTTGTAAAACAAACATATTAAGCTCTGTAAATATAGCATTTGTAGTTATTGTTAAACATCTTTGGGCATTGTCTTGGCATAAGGTTTACAGCTTTATAGGAAAAATTAACATAATTATTCAGAAATGGCAGGAGTTTACTATAAATATTCTCTTCTCTATAAATTACTCTTTTCTATAAATATTCGAATATTCTTAAAAATTCACATCAATTAACAGCTGACCTTCATCATTGGTCAGCTGTGCAACGCGTTCTGACGCACACGTCTATGCAAAAACATATCATCCGTGTGTGCGAGTAAGTAACGACACGACTGCACAAAAGAATGACCGAATAGCGGGGGTGAGGTACAAGAGGAAGAGGAAACAGTGATAGAGAAAGGACAGTATTAGAACGAGAGAGAGGCAAGGAAAAAGTACCAACAGAAGCAAGCAAAAGAGGGGCAGGGGAAAGAGACTGAAGGTTTATCTTGCTCGAGTTGTTGACAAGAGAAACCAAAGAAGTGCACGCACCTTTGTACAACGATGTGACGGTACCTGCGGCAGTCTGAAAGGGTAGCCATAGAGAGACACCCTGCGTACGATCTGTAAAAGAGCAAAGCCGAAAGGAACTAGTTACACGATCAGATCAATATGCATATGCGGCGAAAAAAGGAAATCGAAGCAAACGAGAAGCGAGAACAGTGGCATATCGTCTCGTACGTCGCACAAAATGGATGTCACGCAAAATGGTAACTACAGCGAGTACGAGACGTCTCGCTGCTCGCAGTCCTCGGAGCTCATCCTACGGTCGAGTCAAGGGAGGGTGCAAACGGTGATCGGTGTTATCGTTGTGCTAGCTCGCCTTTGTACAGCTGGGCGATGGCCGACGCCGTCGTCTGAAAGCTCGTCCACATCTGCTGGGAATAGAGTTCTTTTTCGTTGTGCAGTTGAGTTTCATAATCCGGTTCTGCTTCCAATGCCTCGACACATTGTTGCTCCCAATTACTGTACCAAAGATCCATTATAGGATCTTCTTCACTTCGATCCTCACTCATGGCTCGTCGTCCTCGAGACTCCCGTTCTATGCTCACGCCTTGCCCACTACACACGCACTCCCGACGACACAGGGATCGTGTAACCCTAAACTCCGTCGTATCTTCTCGTTCTTCGTTTTCGTCTTACTCTGCCTCCTTCCTTACTCGACTGCTTCACGTAACGCGAACACGGTAGCTCGCATGCACGCCACCCGAGTCAGGTCGCGGCCATTACGATGTACCTCGCTCGAGGATCGCACGAGCTCACGCGCAACGAAACACGAAATACGAATTGCCAGGTACGAAGAACGAACCAACCCAACGATACATAATCCCTTTTCACCCCCGGAGACGACTGTGATCACGCACTGATCCCTGGGAATCACTACTGCGCTCTATTCGCCAAAATGCAATAACCCGAATGTACAATTCTCCACTAAACGTTGTACTGCCGATAGAGAAGGATCACGATAATTCTACTCTGGTATTTGTTTCTCTTCAACCTATGAACATTGGTCGATCCATTATTTTAAAAAATCGTTTAACATTCTTTACAACATCAAATTGTAATTTTATTTCATTTCAATAAAATACACTGTTTTTTAATGAAAAAAACAGTTTCTTTCTATCGCATAATAAAATAACGTCAAATTCTAATTACACAAACATGTGTATGCATCATCGTGTATTTTTATTTGATGATGCATGCGTAAACTCATGTACATGAGCAAATTTATATGCAAATTCATAGAAAATAGTATAATCTTATTATTATCGATCGTGAAAACCAACGACGCAATGCGATGTAGTTAAGAATGTTTAGAAAAGATGGCGCACGTAGCTAAATAATGAATGTTCATAGAGTGCAACATTTTATACGCCGTTCGTGTTTGTATTTCAGCTGTTGAGTCGTGCACTTGTGCGGCTCGCGAGTTGGAATACAATTGGTTTTGTACATTCTTTGTTAACGAACCAACGTTACAATCTAGAAATGACAGGGTTTACAGAAAGTGCACTTGTAAAAAGATTAATGGACTTGAATCCTTCTCAACAAAGCATTCAAACACTTTCTCTTTGGTTAATTCATCACAGAAAACACCATCCAACCATCGTGAAAGTCTGGTTCAAAGAGATGTGTAAAGGTACGTGACGATTGTCGTAAGTATATCTCTACTTACATGTTTTATATTTAACACTTCGTGCTCTGATTAATATTTTATCACAGCATTATCTTGAAAGACATTTTAAATGAATTGAATGACAAATAATGTTCGTGAAATTTCTAGGTTAACTCGTAAATTAGATCTTCACTACGTAATTATAGACATATTTTTTGTGACTGTATGTCAACTGCAATCTTATATTCATATTGCTAGTAGCTATTTGTTATAATCAAAATACGCTCTATTTTATCTGACATTATAATTTTAAATGTACAACCAATTCGGTACTATGTTCTTGTACATAATTGCGATATGAGTTTGTTTATACAAATGATCGAAATGAAATTTAAAAGTTTCGTAAAATGTTTTATTATTTTCTTTATAACTAATTTCTTCGTAATATATATTTTATGATTTTTTAGAATCATTGTATTTTAGCTCTAACAAATTTATTATTCAAAGTTTTTACTATAAATTATTATAAATTAAATTTCAGCATAATTAAAGTGAAAGTCAGTTTACTTTAAAACTTCTTAGAATATGATAGAGTAAGGTATATTATTTTTCGTTTTTATAACATTAACTTACATCTTTGTTTCTACAAATTTTTTCATATATCATTGTTATTAATATATTTTTCCAGTGAAAGATAACCGCAAGTTAATGTTCATGTATCTGGCAAATGATGTTATTCAAAACAGTAAAAAGAAGGGCCCCGAATTTGGTAAAGAATTTGAAACAGTGTTACCAAAAGCTTTTGAACATATGAAAGGATTTGATGAAAAAACAAGGGAAAGGTTAAACAGACTTTTGCAGATTTGGGAAGAAAGAGGAGTTTATGATAAAGCACAAATCACAGAATTTAAAGTTGCCTTCACAGATATAGTAAAAGATCCAGGAACACCACCTCCAAAAAAGAAGCTTAAAAGTGACATAGAGAAAGTAAAGGTAATATAGGATTCTGATTTCTAATTAAATTGAATTTAGTATTTGTAGTCAAATTACATGTTTACTATATATTGTAGAAAGACAAAAAGGAGAGAAAAAAATCAGAGACTGAAATTGAAGTGGATGGAACCAAAGAGCTACATGTTACGTTAAGTCCTCGTACTCCTGCTGGAGATCCACCGGAAACAGAGGAACTCATCAAAGCCTTAATGGTTAATACCATTTATAAAAACAACAAACATTCGGAATATGTATTGTTAGCAATAAACTATCTTATATATAGAAAAATATATGTTGAATCCATAAGGCATATTGGCAAGCACATTTACAGTCTGATATATCCACCCCCAATTGTAATTTTATTCTATTTATCGCAATTAGTTTATTCTTAATCTAGTGGAAAATGTTGGTTTTCCGAGTTTAGCAAAAATTTTATATTATCTCTTATTTGAATAACATAGTTGCTACATTAATTTTATTTTAAAATAATATAATAATTAGTTACTTTATAATTTTAGAAATGATGGTTATTCTTAGTTAATTAAATTAATACTTTTGTAAACACAAATTTACATTATTCTCTCGTATACATTTCACGTAAACAGGTTGTGTAAAAACTCTGAATAAGGTGCCTCTAATATGGAAACATTGAAGGCAATTACTAAAAAAGCCTTCTCCATTTCAGGATTTGGAAAACACAGCATCCTCAGATGCTGGTGTTAGAGAACGTATTGCATCTTTACCACCAGAAGTTTCTGAAGTTTCGCTTCTTGCAAATTTAGCTGACAGAGCAGCTGCAGATCAATTAAGTGTTGCAGTAAATGAAGCTGCTGCATTGTTAGCAGACTACAATGGACGATTACAAGCAGAAATGGAGGATAGAAGAAGATTATTGACTATGCTTAGAGATTACACTTTAGCGCAAAGACAATTACTTCAACAAGCACAAACAACTTTAGAAGTATGATTATAATTTCGTACATTCAATCAATTTTTTCTACTTCACTGAGAAAATTATATATAATTTAAAACTTAATGACATATATTATATTACAGGATTATAAAGAAAAACTTAAAAAGGTATGCACAGTTCGATCCGAAGTGAAATCACATATTTCTAATCTTCCTGACTTGACGCAATTACCAGATGTCACAGGTGGTTTGGCACCTCTTCCTTCAGCTGGTGATTTATTTTCTATGCACTAGCATGTGAGTTTAAAGAGCACGATCATTGAATTATTCTTGAGTTCCACGCATAGATAAATACAACCATGCTATGTTAGCTTGGTTCTTGTGATGAATTGTATCTTATCTAATAACTTTCTACTTTTCAATATTTAAAATATTAAATATTGATTAAACTTCTCGCATCTAATTACAAAATATGAAATGGAGAAGTACCGATGAATGAAGATACCATCATTTTACAATATATTTTACTAATATGAATAAAAAAATGAACCAAGTAATTATGCAAATTTCGAAATTTAAAAAACCATGGTTCCAGTGCAAAAATTACTTAGCGCAATGTTCTTTAGTTTTCAATACAAAGTTTGTAAAGAAAGCGCATATTCAATTTTATAAATGGACATTAAAAAGAAAAGTAAAATGTTGAACAACTTTCGTACAATTTTTTTTTACTACTACACGAATCTATTTAATCGATTAAATAATTTCTAACTATATTAGTCACCCATTGAAACTAATATAAACCATGGAGCATGTAATAAATTTTAATAAATATATCATTTTTTCGAATGTTGAATGATATAAATTGACATATTTGTCAACAGTTATTAATGAATTATTGTAACTTTATTCTATAAAGACATAAAAAAAAGAAATGTACGCAGATATGGGATAACAAAATGTACCCTGCACATTAAAAGTGTGCAGTTAGAAATATTCAAATACTGAAAATTTTTAGTTGCTCAATTATTGCTGACAAGCAGTGTTTAGAATATTGCACTTATAACATTTGGTAATCATCCCTTGTGTATATATATATATTGTAGGTAATATAATTCTGGGACTGAAAAGTACATCTTAAAACATAATGCTGCAGTTGATTTTGAATAAATATTGGTCTGCATAAGTAAATAACATTGTATATGTAATATTGTACGAAGTAAACCGCGTGATTGTGCGTTACAGAAATTGTAATAATATGCAGAATATTAATATGAATAAATGTTTTGATCGTTACAATCTGTTTCTTATTTAATATTGTTCCATCTTCTCCAACTTTATATTGGGATAGTAAAAATAGATTTAGAATTGTTTCAAATGTGATATTTTTTTATTCTGTTTTCTATAAAATAAATTGAATGAACGTAAGAGTAAAATAAAAATAGCAACAAAATAATATTTCATAACTATAAATTACGTATCTTTTTAACTAAAAAATTACTAGAACAAATTATATTTATTTAAAGTATATTAGAAATTTATTTTACATTTATTGAAACTATTTACAATCATAGTATATTGTTTATGTAGGTATAAGATTGGTACGTTACAGTATTTATATTATATTTATAATTACATTTTTATACATGTAACTTAAAATAATTGAACGATAAATTCGTACAATTATTTTAATTTGTATTATTTCTTGGCAAGTATATTCTATAACATTTAATCAAAGATTAACTAACACAATACTTTATGTATACATTTGTAGGTTTTTGTATCACAGTATACACAATAAATAAGAATATTTATAAAAATATAGAATGTGTTTACAATACATTCTCGCAATTAAAAATTACATAATTTGGAAAATCATAATACTAACTTATATATAATGTAATATACAACAATAGTTTATTATTGCTTTGAAACTGTTCATCATGACTCTCTTCATTGATATTGCTTTGTTATAAACGATTATTGTTACATTATTTCAATAAATATTTCAAATATATCCTTTATTTTTTAAAAATGTTCAGAATATATATATAAATATGTATATATTAAACATTTAATAATTTCTAAATTAAAACTTTGAGATTGTAATTGTAATGTATAATTTAAATTTTAAGCAATTCAATGTACTGACTTAAATTTTCAAATACAATAATACAATAATAGATCACTGTACCTTTAATCACTAAATACAAGAAACAAAAGATTTTTTTGAGTCCTATGTTAGTATAAAAAATGTGTTTTATGTATACATTCTTGATAAACACCCTGCACAAACATTTAAGTATAAATGAACACTTTAGGAATTAACATAAATACTACGCATTCATTTCTAAGTTTCATGCGGATGTGGTGGTCTTGTCGGTTTAAGAATGAGTTTTCCAGTATCATCGCAACTCATATTAAAATCACCAAGGACATTTCTAGCTCTTTGAGTTATAATACTTGGTGCTATAACGCGCCTGTGAACTCCCATCATGAATAATATCACTGAAATAAATTAATTAAACTTTTGTATACATATCAATGAAACTTCTCCATTAATTCAACTTACCTAAAATAATGCTAGCAATTGCAAAAAATGGATGATTACATAGGCTTTGAGTAAATGATACAGCTGATGTATTCGGATCTGTCAACCAGTGCCATGCACCAACAGCAGTACAAACCGAAATAAAACCTAGAAGCACTAAAAATAATATTAATATAAATTTCAAATTGTTTTATACTAATTTTACCAATCACAATACGTACATAAAACATATAAAATTGTTATTATTTGAAAAAGCATTTTTGGAATAAACAGGATTGAGACATAACATTTCCAGAGAAATAAAGAAACTTACTTCTCCATCGCAAAGTAGCTGGTTGTAAACTAGCAATTACTTCAGTTAGACGTCTTTCAAAAGCTTTCAAGTCTGAAAGTAATAGAGTTTAAGAAGAAGAATAAAAATAACCTCAATACTATCCACTTATTGTCGGATATATTACTTTTACCATACGATCTCACATTTTTTATTAACGATAATAACAAATCAATCGCATTTCTTAATTTTACCTTCACAAACCGTTTGATCTAAAGACATTTTTATTTATTTCATAGATGCATGTGATCAAGTTGTGTTGTAAAATAAATAATTTCTGCTGATACAAGATCGTATTATTCACGCCACTGCCGTTAAAGAAATAAGTGGTCAAATAGATACAATTTTATATAAGTTTGATTAGGTATTTTATCAACTTTTTGTTCCTAATAATTTAAATTGAAGGAAAAAATGTTAATTTAAAATTATATATAAACTAATCTCTCAGGTTGCCACAAGCTCGAGATTGAGCCGGACAACCTGAAGAACAGATAAGTAGGTGTTCCAGAAATTGAGCACTGTTATTTATCTTAGTTTCATTTGCATTTGTATATATTGAAAACGAGAATGAGAAACAGTAAGAAGTTGTGGGAATAATCTTCGAACAATCTGACAGAAACTGCTGTATATTTATTTATGTCATAATATGTTAATATAATTTAAATCGTTTTAATGCGACGATTATAATTTTAAGTAATGATTAAAATATTTTTCCAATTATGGTATACATTCGTACGCAATAAAATTCTGAATTATCGATACGGTAGAAATCATAGTGATGATGCAGCGGCCTCTGTGAGAAAATCATCAATATTTCTTGCAACGTATTTTCTTCAAAATAAACATGTATTTTTACTGTGTTTACTTTTAAATATAAACTTATTTGAACACCATGGAGTTAATGATAAAGATAAATAATGACGCAATAAATTGTTTTGACTAGAACCGTAAATGCAAGCTATTAACTCAAATTTTGACTGCTAATTGTCATCACATAAACTAATTAATTTTCTCGAAACAAGTTCTTAAAAGGAAATGTCTTGTACATTTAGAAATATTCGGAAAACTTTACGAATTCTGTAACAGATATCGTTTGTCTCGCACTAGTTGATCTATGCAAATTATATATAAATCCTGTAAATTGCGATAATACAATAATTTTACTTCCGTAAATATACATCTACACGTATCAAAGTTCGCATTCCTTCGTCGAAGATGTAATCTCTGACCGTCAAACAAATGGCTAGAGGTCATTATCCCTTATCTTACCCGTCTGGTCAATATTATCGACCCTGACAGCCAGTGTAAGAGTTCCGTGGTTGATTCACGATTGTTCCCATAGAAACGTAACTCTCGATCGAATCGCGACCGCGCGTACCTTTCGTTTAATACGGATATATGTATAGGTGTCGGGTAAACCTTGCTAGGTCTTGCGGGTCTACCGCAGTTTCAAATATTGACACGACCTACGATGAACTCGGTCATCGTTTTCTAACAGCCAAGGGTTTCAAATCTAAACCAAAGTTCGCGCCGGAAGTCGTAACGCTCCGGAAGATTGAATCGCAACGTTACTCGAGGCTAAAACGGCATATAGGTAAAATAGACGTGTTATCGTTAGACGGAGGCTGGATGATGTAGGTTCTTCCATTTTCTTTTCTCGTATTTTTAATTGTATCATTATTGCCGACCGCGTAAACCACGTCGCGCGCCAAGAATGATCGGAAGAACTTCGCTACTGGAACAGAAGAGGATACAATGGGCACGAGAGAGAGGTAAGTTTCGGAATTCTAATCGTTCAAGTGATAAACATAATGTTTCTCGGAACGGTAGTTAAAGATTTTTTCAACTTCATGAATTACGAATCGCGGTCGGATTTTCCATAATTTGTAACATTGCGTGCTACTTTCTTTATTTAAATTCGATAAAGTAAACAAAACCTGAACCGTTTTGGTACACCGCAATTGTCTGAAATTAATTCAAATTCATTTTAATTCTCTGCTTTAACCAGCCACATTTTCTTTACACGAAAACAATCGAACAAGAAAGTTACCAATACGTCCCGTGGTATTTCAATTTCGTTCGAATACATGTACTTTTGTAACATCGGTCATTATTTAAATACATAATTCTTCTCTCGTTAATCTTATTTTCTATCATACTAGATTTTTAACTATTGGATTCCGTATTATCGTTTATAGTTTCGGGTTAATCGGCCAATCGTTTATCCGAGCAGAGGTCCAGTCCCTTAAGGGTCTGTTAAATGAGAGTTTACTGTACACGTACATTGAATTTAATATGAAAAAAACATTAGCATCCGAATAGCGCGGAAAATTAATACTTTATGCAAATACCGTAGAAGAAATGGCACGTTTTGGCGGAGGTTGGGGTCTTTTGAAAAATAACATCAACATCCGCACCAGTATACGGTGAGTATCATCAATTAAAAGATATAAAATACAATGAAAGACGTGGTTGTAGATGTTAATTTTCTAATCGTCTTGTATTTTATTCGTACCGCATTGCGTTTCAAATTATTCAAAACACTGTACAATATATAATAATAAAAAACAACGTCGCTTTTGGAAATGAATTTTTCACTTTAAGAATAACAATACGTATTAAAATACGACGAAGCAACGAGATTATATTATTTTAATCGGAAACTTTAAAACGACAAGAAATTTTTACTCTTGTCGATCAATGATACAAGTAACATTGTAAATCGGTAATTATTACTGCTTGTTTTTTATAAGAATGTAATCGTACACGGTGTCTTGCGAAAAATGGGGAGCATTCTACAAAACTTTGTTCTCGAAAAGAATGAATAACGATGTTTTGCAGGGGGCTTCATTTTCGAGAAGTTTAATTTTGAATTACGTAAAATATTTTACGGAAATTTGGATTAATGTATTATATAGATGTGTGTTACATTTGTGGGTCACGAGCAAAAGAAATAACTTATAGCAGGAAACACTATTTTCTTATAATTAATTTTGTATCGTTTTCGTACAAAAGCAGTAGCAACAGAAAAAGAGATCCGCGAAGTTTAGATTTATTATTTAAGCACGCACTTAACGTGTGTACGACGCTGTTTGAAAAAATGGTCATCTCTCAAAGCTTAGAATTTATATTGTAGTAATTTTCACGTTCAAGTGACAAAATCGGAACCACAACTTCACTTAAAAGCGAGGTAGGACGCAATGTTTATTTCAACTGAGGGCCGAGTGTCGCGTATATCATCTGACGAGGAAAGTGAACCAGACAGTAAAACGAGACAGTATTTATGTTGATACATAGGTACACACGTAATGCATCGGTAACTCGGAACTAGTCTCAAATTAAATGCGCTTGGTGGCCAAAACTTGAAAGTCGTACTACATGCTCGTCGATGTGGCAAAAATGAACGTAAAATAAAATTCTTTAACACGCAATTAAAAAAATTTGAATCGAGTTATATTTGGATTTATTTTCGTTGGTAAAATTTTGTCATATCTTCCGGAAAATTACCACGAAGATGTAACGGAAAGCATAAATATGTTAAACAAAAAATAAAAATGATAGGGGATGACCTCACTTATCTTCAATGTTTATCACTCTCATCGTCAACGTTTGCGAAAACGAGTAAAACGGAAATATGCAGGTAACAACGCTCAGTTCCTGGGCCGCCCACCTGCTTTTCAAGTTGTCGACTGTACAAGTTGTTAAGTACCGACTGTACTTAAAAATGTTCGTTACTGGTCCCTGAACTACGAGAATTAAAATAGTTTTTTCGTTAAAATCGATTTTCTCGAAAACGAAGCATCGTGGGAAAAATTTGTATTCTACACCTTCAATTTATTTTTTAGATAAGAATACTTGTTTAGTTTGGTCTACTTTATGTATACGATACGGAGACAATAATGAATTGTTTATTTGTAATATCGTGACGAAAAATTGATATATCCCTTTGCAGAACTGAAACGTATGTATCACCAATTTGAACGAAGAATTGTTTGAAAAAATTGTTATTAATTCCAAAAAATATATTATTCTGTCCATAATTACCGAGAAGAAAACACCTTTACGGTAATATGTTTTTTCTTATCGCAAAATAAACGATGGATTCGCCAAATTAAATTTGCGCGCGACACATTAATATCTGAGACTTATAATTAATATTTAGCGAATTATAATGCGTCTGAAGTTATAATAGGTTTTATTCGTTCTATACCCATCTCTTTAAACGCATACCAGACAGATTTATTCATACATGTAAACAAATATATACACTACCGTCCAAAAGTTTGGAAGCAATAACATCAAAAGTTGTATATTGAATTAACTTATTATAACCAAAGCTTTCCGAATAATAAATAAATATTTGACTTTGTTTTTGATTACTTGTATATAAATTCTAGGCATTCTATCTACTAATTTTTCAAACTAGTTTTCATTTAATTGAGAGTTTTTAAATATTTTGATTTTTAAAAAATTTTCTCTTTATTTTTGTTTCTCCTGTTGAAACACGAAGTTGGAACCAATAACATTTAGTCGAAATCATATAGCATTTTCCTTAAGAATTTTCAAATAGTCTTCTTTGTTCAATTTTCCTTCTATTTTTACCAAGCTGCCAAGTTTATTACCACCCAAACACCTTCAAATCGTTATACTGCCACCTATGTATTTAACGGCACAATATCCGCTTCTAAACATTCTTCTACTGATAATAAATATTTAAAATTTCAATTCATCCGTTCAAAGAACATTATTCCAATGTTTATTTCTCCAATTGTTGTGTATTTTTGCCCAGTTTAATCTTTTTTCCTTAATTTTCTTGGGCCCTTGAACAGTGGACGTCTCTTGGCAGTCATTGTTGAGACAAGAATTTGGCATGTTCTGTTTATTTCAGCGGTAATTTATAGAACAGTAAGATGACGATTTCATTTAAACATTACTATAATAAAATAATCTTCACTATTTTTTATAAATTTTGATCGGCCAGTTCTTTTCCTATCTTTCGTTATTAGCCATTCCTCGTTTTCTTAGAATATTGTAATTCCATAGAATATTGTAAATACTCTTTTACAAGAAATCCAGAGCTTTTTTGCGATTTGTTGTTCGGTGTATCCTTCCTTATGAAGAGTACGGATAGTACTTTGTTATTCCATAGTGAGCTGCTTCCTTTTTGCTATTTCAAATAATGAAACATTATTAAAACAACTAAATGAATACTTTTACACACATGAAGTGGTGAATAGGTGGAGAGATCGCATATCATTTTGTCTGTCACGCACGATAGCCTATGCATAAGTTATAATAACACGTGTTCAAGTGTTCCGTAATTTATAATACTTCACGCTGTAATAATACGGTTTTTCGTATTTTCGAGTATCGTTGGTGTTTCATGACTTTGTTTTTCAAATGTTTCCAAAGAAAGTAATTCAGAGGCGTTGAATCTGGATAACGTAAATTTTACAGTCACCAGAGTTTATTATTGCTCATTGAAGCGTAACTCGGTAAGTAATTTTCGAACCCATATACATTTATATCTTTTCATTCAGTTTTTCATACTTCTTTTAATAGTAGATCAAATTTTATACATAATGACTGAAGATTCAAGGTGGCCTTCATATCTAGATAAAAAACAAGGTGGGAAAAAAATGTATCATAGCAGAGATTAATTGTTCCAGAATTAATGGTTCTTTATATAAAGAACCATTAAAAGTGGAAACAAATTAGGTGTTTAAACATTACAAAATTTAATTCCACTGAAAATTAAATAAATTGCTTCACACGTCGTGAAAATTGATATAAATTTAATTCAAATTAAATACAAAGAATCTATATTGTACATATTCAAATTTCCAATAATTGTTGACGATGCTTAAGCATATCAACAATGTAAGTACTTGATTATTTGCGGTGTGCTATTATATTGTTTCCCACTGTCTGCGATCGATATCAACTCTGGGTCTAATCTATTAGGTCAGCAGCATTTAATAAATATGTTCAAAGCAAGTCCAAGAGGTTTATTGATCCGATTGTAAATCGAACACTTCGACTCTACGTATAATACATAATAAAACGCGTAACGCAGCAGTTATCCAACCGGCGCAAAAGTGTCCTTGGCGGAAACGAAGCCATTTCGTGCTGCTGGCTGTTACGGAAGCACCATCAGCCTGAAGAGCACCACGACCGAGAGTTCCGGAAACGGTACCACGAGCCTAAAGTGTCTCGACTGCAATGGCGGTAGCTTGATAAATCTGCACGAGCAACCGGAACTGTCGCAAGTCAGGCACAGAAGTCCGAGTCTGCCGCCAATTTATACCAAGGATCAACAACAATATCTCTCTCAGGTCTGTTTACATGAAACGTTCAATTGAATTTAAATCGAACAACGAATATATATTAACACACATGGCAAACCAATATCAATTATTTCATTCTTGCATTGATAATGGTAAATTAATATTTTATCATCGTTATTAATATTATCGACAAAATTTCTTAATTGCTTGACAATTACGAGGCAAATTTCTCGAATCTACAATAGAGTCTTCTGTTGCAATGCGATATCACCACCTTTTTCAATTTCGTACCACATTATCGTAATCATTTACCAGTGCACATGACAGATTACCGAGAATATTGAATGTTAATATTTTCCCATACAATTATCCTATATAGAAAGCTACACGCGATTGTACCTCATTCGTGAGGGGAAAGCAAAAGTAAGGCAGTTTGACAAATCGATTCTTATCGTAGGGTTCAGTCACCCCTTGGCTACGGCATCTAAGTATTCCTTACCACTGACTTGAAGTCTCACGGGACGGTACAGGGGTAAAGAGGGTTTGGACCGCCCATCCCCACACATTCTGAGCCTTAGCCACGGTCTCTGCCATAGTAGTAGGAATAGATTTTAATTGCGTCCCTATTTCAATGTGTACACGAATATAAAACTTGGAGACTATAAACTACCGAGGTTTCGTTTATGCTTACATTCAATACATAAAATGTCGATTTTATCTCACAAGAGTTATTTAATACAAAAAAGAATATTATGTAATATTAACAGTTTTTCTACAGGTGAAGTAATGAAGACGATTTTGAAATATAATTGTCCTTAATCGAGTCAAATATTTTGTATGACATAATCTGACTTAATTTCAATCATTTTCCACAATAAAAGTATTAATGTTTCACAAAAGAACAAATTTCCAAAGGTATTGAAATTTAACACTGTTATTACCGCATGCAAGAAGTTAATTTTTTTGTGTAAAAATACCTGTTAGCAAAAAAGAATACTATCAGAAACCAATGTGTAAGATGGTTCTGGGGTAAATGTCGTGGGGTTAATCACGATTGTAGAAAAACACGCTACAGTAATATACCTACGTATTTAAATCTAATTTTATTTTAAGAAACTAACTGAAATAGCGACGGTGAAACAAAAATTGAACGGCCCTCTTTTCATTTGCTAACGTTTTTGATTGTTAGTCTCAGCACTTTATCGCTTCTAAGAAGCTCCATGACAACCATACCATCACTATTTATCGTTTATATAAATCTTGACGTTGCCAGCATGTCTCTTGTTCGTCGTTTCCGAAGTTATCGTGAATATCTAGAATATATCACAGAAGATTTAGTTCCCTTCACTTTCTCTTATATTGTCCCTTCTCTGGTATTCTGCTATTTTATGTTTCCTGTGTTTTACTTCCTAGTTTCTGTGATTCCTTGTTTCGTTCTCGAATGATCTTGGATCCGGCCATGTGGTGATCAGACTTGTGTGAGAGTGAATGAATGAGTTTCCAGAGTTTCTTACACTGGTGATTTCCTAAAATTTTCTCCACCTAACTTTCTGAAGTCAAGGTCAACCAATGGTCATGGTATATCAGATCGTTGAATTTGTCTTAACACAAACTATAATAATACGAAGCAAAAAATATGCAATGCTATTTAAAAAAAGGAAGATAACCTTGATTTTTTATAATAAAAAAATTTCACGATTAACGTCGTATAACTTGAAACAAATGACTTTCGAAACGATTTGTTAAACCTTCTATATTTGTTTCGATGGATATTATACATGCTGTCTTTGATCAGCGGCTCTTAATCATTTTAAGCTCACGCAACAGTTCAGTAAAAAAGTACCTGGCACAGCTTTTAATCATGAACGATTCGTGCAACAATTCTAAAAGCTATAAAATAAACATTTATTCTGTTTATTACTTAATAATAACCCGTAAGGGGAAGCATCGTCCCTCGTGCATCGTACACATGCATACAAACAGCTTAGAAACCATTAACATTATTAAAGTACTTGACCTTTATATTTTTGAATGGTTCTTTTAGTATTGGGATGTATGTATGATGAACCAATTTCTCGTTTCATCTTCGATCCATCGAAGACATTAAAACTCGTTTAAATTAAACGATAACAACAATTTTAAAAAACGAAACGTAATTATGTATAATTTTCATCGTTAAATATGGTAAATTATGATTGAATTAGGAATCGATTCGTAACAATTCTGTTTTAAGTGATCGCAGTCTCAAAATAGAACGTACAGAACGTATAGAATTATCCGTGGAAACGTTCCCGATTTCCATTCGAGAAAGCTATCTTGCAATAGTAAAAAGAACCCGTGTTCGTCTCGATGCAATTTTCTACACGAGATCTATACGAATTGTAATTTTCAGCTATTACTAGCATTAAATGCCCAAAGAGAGGACGACATCAATGCGTTGGAGATAAAATAAGACATTGTTTGAAACAAATGCGTTCGAAACAGTGTAAATTACTACAGTTAATTATTAAATATAAATAATAATTAAAAAATAACTGTTAAATTATTAAATATAAATTTATTTAGTATAAAACGTAATTTAATCGACTATTTTTTGCATTTATCTAATCGCTTTTTCTTATTATATATGCAACGCTGTTATTATCGTTAGTTTCTTCATTTTTATCGTAGTGGACGCACGATGATGAATTACTTTTGAACGGTAGTGTAGATATTCAAAAATACTATTTCTATATAAAAATATAAAACTAACATCGGTTTAATACCTTCGTTCAAAATGAGTTATTTTAAGAAAATCACTCCCTTCTTGAAATTATATAATATACAATCTTTTATATTTAATTATATTGCTCGAAATTGAGCTCCTCGTATGATACAATAAGTGTACGTAACGCAAATTGCATTTGCAATGAATTTTATGTCAAGATTTGTAAGAAGATATCGTAAGTCTTGAAAGTCGATACAAAAACTGCCACGGTTTGTCACGCTCGTCTCGACCTGGCACAGTAATCACATACATTATATACACATCTATGTTCATGTTGAAAAAGATAGGATTCGATGATTAATGAAAAGTAGAAAATTGCTGTTTGATCACGGGATTGCCTTTCTTACCGTTCCATAAAGAATAAATCGTTCCTTTAATTTTCTAGAATCAACAACGAGACTTTGGAGTCGAAGGACTTCGTTACCAGTCGGAGAAACCTCAACGGCAACAGGATCATCGATCTTACAATCGTTACGAAAATTCGGGAAACAATCATTATGGATCGTTGGGTGAAGAACGGGAGGGAGAAACTTCCGGTTACGCCAGCGATTCTGTAGACGTGCCCGTATCAACTCCTGGAAGTAAGAAAGTATAATTTTAGAACTGTTAGAAATAATATTCTAATAGCGCGCCGTCTAAATTTTATGACGTTTATAAATACATATGTAGATATGCGGTTAAAATTAGTAAAATAACGTTACGTATTGCAAACGCTTTCAACGTTGCTATAATATTATGGTATTTAGTCAATTTTCACGTTCGAAAATGCAACAATGATTTGTTACGTGGTAAAATCTAATTTTTACGATTTTTCTTTAATATTAAAACTGTGCAGCTAGTAAGTTTACGATTAGAAAAGATTGTATATTTTAGTAGTTTCTAAATTTATAACGCGATACGCTAATTTTACAGCGTACCTACTGACAAGAAAATCGTTAAGCCTAGTTGCTTAACACATTCAAAGCGGCAACGAAATATACGAAACGCTTGTTACTGCTTTTATTGTGACCGGATGGTTTAATTTTACCGAAACGATTTATTTTATCATTTTCTACAAAACCGTTCAATCATAATGATTCGATTTTGCCAAAGTGTCTATTACTATGATAATTATGTATTTTTTTTTTAAAAAAAGATAAAATAGAAGATAAAATGTGGTGAGTATGATGACTCACTTGTGAATCACGCTACTATTAATAATATACATTGTTTGCTAGTGTATAATAATATAACCTTATAGTTATTAATTAATAACTGTACAATAATATAACTTTATAGTTATTAATTAATAACTGTGTAACAATATAACTTTATAGTTATTAATTAATATTTGTATAATAATACAAATAATATTGTATTATTATACGTACAGTTTCGTAAAAGTTTTTGTTTCGTATCAGCACTATTACCCGGCTGCAAACCGCCAGCAGTAGGAATGATCGAGAAGACTTGGCAGAATCCCTACTATACAACACCTGAAAATTCATTGCCACCGTCGAGAAGATTATCTGATAGTAGGATGGGCGAACTTAACAGACCAAGGTGGGGTAGTGTCTGGGGTCAGGAGACTGCACGTGGAGATCTACCACCGCCTTCTTGGCTTGCAAGATTAGGACATTCGAGTCAAGTACGTTTGAACGAAAGTATTTCATAATTCGATTTGGATAATTTCTTACTTGAACCTTGTTAATCATTTATCAGGCCAGTCGACAAGTTCGTACGTATTTTTAGGTAATATTAATTTAACGTTGGCTTGTATTTAGAATCTTATATCCACACGTGTTAATTCTTTCACTTCGTTCAATATGAATAATTCGATTACCGGAATAAAAATATAATGTAGACAATGAAGGAAAGTATATGTAGTTCAACAAATTTAATACGAAAGAGGTTCAAGCGTGGAAAAGCGAGTGATAGGGATGCTTATTTTGTCATCGAATATCATCCGAAATTATTTAACCCTTTCACTGTAGTGCTCTTGATTTCTGTCTCTCGACGACGATGAAAATATGTCGTTCTTTTTACAAAAATTGCGCTACTGAAAAAATATAACCTTGTGGAGTTTTCTTTCTTTTTTTAGATTATTACTTTGTATTTACGAAGAAATGCTTACAACTCGAGATTTTTAATTTTCATTAATGTTCGTTAAGGTATTAGTTATTAATCACGAAAGTGCGAGCAGTTCGGACAGTTCGACGGTAGGCTCAACTGGATCTGATAACAAGACACACCTTCGTGGTCAGAACATTCCCATTGATGCAAACGTTCTTCAGGAACGAGAAGCGAGACGACAGAAAGCTCTGGAGCTTCAAAATGCGATCAAAAAGCAGCTTCAGGAGAAAGACCGACAAAAAAAGGAAGAAAAAGAGAGGAGGTTGAGGGAAGAGCGCTTAGAGGATGAACGAATCAAACGCGAAAGGGAAAAAGAAAAGGAAAGGTACAACTGCACGAACGTGCTTAATTAACCATTATTCTTTAACGTTTCGAACGCGATCAATTATTGCCGTTAAACGGATCGTTAACACGAATTGTACTTACGTTAGATTTGCGGAAGAACAAGCCAATATAAAAGAGAGGGAAGCGGCCAAATTAAAACAAGCCGAAGCAATGCGCGAAGTTCTAGAAGCGGCAGAACGTTTGGCGAAAGAGCAAAAGAAGTTTAGACGCAAACGCGAAAGGATCGACGAAGAAAGTACTAATTCTTCGAGAAATTGCGAATCGAATATTTCGAACAGCAGCCTGTTCGATCAGCATTGTCCAAGTGCGAGGACTCAACAGAATACAAGTTTCGATAACAACGTTCAAAGTATCAAGAACGAAGAAGAAACGATGGACGTGAAAGAAGACAATAACCAAAAGGAAACGTCAAACCGTTCGGAGAAATTGGTACAAGACCCGAACAATGTAAAATCAGTTCAAGTTCCTATTAGTAAAGACGTGGCAATTGTGTTGAGCGGTAGACTCGAGAATTCGGAGTTATTAAACAAAGCTAATTTGCAGCTGGTGAATCTGGTGCTAACTCCGACGCCAAGAAAATTTGAGAATAATATGACCAATCTGTCTGTAGGATTGAATACATTCGTGCACAATACGGACAGTCTGAATTTTAATCCAACATCATCGTCCAGGTTTCCATCGACGATCGTAGAAAAGCGATTGCTCACGCCTAGCAAGTACAGAGTTACAAATGGTCGCGACTTTGGTACGCAAACCGATATAGAAAACGATCTTCAAGATTTTCGGGAGGGAATGGAGGGTATCACGGTCAAGGACGTTTCTCTGAAGGACCACAAGGACGCCACGAATGCTAGTAAAAAGGACATTGAAAAGTGAGTCGTAATATGATGCATTGAATCGCTTCAAAACTTGAAGAATTGTAGAGGATATTATTCTCCTGTCTTGCAAATAGAAGCGGTAATTATTATTTCATTTCGTTTTGCGAAATTCTGTTTTTTATAATCGCACTTATGAAAGAAAAAATTGTTTCGCACTTATTATTAATCTATTTTTTTTTTTTTTATATATATATATAATTACATACGTATTGTATATTTATTTGTACGTTGTCAAAGAAAGTTGCCGAAACTCATTGGCGATTTAAAAAAGTGGGGAAAGACACGGCGTGGTAACGTAGCTTCTTTCATTTTTTGAAACTGAATTTTAGCAACATTTTCGGACAATACTGGTTATAAGTTACAAGCTTTCACGAATGTTCGATATTCTACCTATCGAGAAACAAGTTTTAAACCTTACTATATACGATGCGTGTTCATGAATATTGAAGGTCTACAAACGTCGGTTCGACAGGAGACATTACTGTTAAAACTTTTCCTCGATCAAAATCTCAACCTAGAACAAGTATCGCATCGAGACCGCAGTGGAATGCTAATAGGTGATCATCTAAAACACTGAATATTATCGGGACACCTCTTTCGGGTAATGTCTTTTCGAAAGTTGGTTTTTCGAGTGAAAATAATAATACTCGTAACTAGGATTACTTTCAGTGGTTCGACTCTCGCTATCGGATACAATTCACAAAAGTTTATCGTATTCGATTTCATTGAAAAAAATCGTCCATAACCTTGAAAATTCTTAAACAATTGCCTCAGGACCGAAAAATTTATTTTCCTGCGATTCGTCCCCTGGAATCGCGACGATTACATTGGTAAAGTTTTTTTATATTTTCAAATCGGAAACCGATATCCAGGTCAAGCTGTGTAAACAAAATATTTCATTTCCTCGAACCAAGATAAGAATCGACATTATTAAACGGAGAATCCGAGATAATTGAGTAATTAATATAATGTCTAAAGCGTGGAAGATATCTAAATGATTGAAATGTGTTTAGACCAGGCACTCGATATCGTACGCAAAGCGAGAAAGATCCTCATTATCAACGGCGATTGAGAATGAGGAGACGTCAAATTGAATCTAGCGACGAAATATCTAGGTATAAATAGTTCTTCTTAATATTTTTGCTTTACGCTATAGTAACGGGAACATAATTTACCCGTTTACCAAATAAACGAATAATACTGTTTTATGGTACGCGATCATTTCTGTCCAATCCAGATCGCCGTCTCCTGATAGAAGAAAGCTGATAAACGTAAAATCGAAAATTCGAATAGTGAATAGACGAAAAATAAAAGTCGACAATTATGATGCAGATCTTTCGATGGACAGCTTAAATTCCGTTACAGCTCTGCGTATTGATAAAAATGGAAAAATCAATATCGAAGACAATAAATGCGAACGGAACGATAAATCTCTGTCGGAGAACGATCGTGTTTACGAGGCTGATAACATCAGACAATCTAAAAATGAAAATTCCAATGTTTGGTGCGGGCAAGAAATTCTGTCCAAGTTATCCACCTTGCAAAATGTACGTGCCGCTCGTAACGAAGCGGGAAACTGACCCTCTTGGTTTCGATGTTTTAAACAATGTTCATTTTTCAGGGTCTCTTGATGAAACAAATAGAATGGGATTCCGAGAGGCACCTAGTCTCTCCCGCTGCGTCGGGAATCTTTTAACGAGGAAACCAATTGCGTTCTCGTGCACGTTTTTGTTTCTTTCGTTTCGATTTTGTAGAAAGTGAGATTGTGCGGAGAGTATGAGATAGATAGAGAGAGAGAGAGAGAATAATGGACTTACAGTGGAAAAATGTGACCAGAACATTTTTCTTGGATTACAGATGTAAATAATGGCCTTCCAGTTGGAGGATCTCTTGAAGGAAGATAAGAAGGATGCAAATTTATTACCTGATCTAAGTAAGGCAACCTGTAACTCTCAGGAGGAATTTCGGCGACTTCTTGAGAACTGTCCTGAATTTAAAATTAAACCAGAAAAGGTTTGAGTAACCTAGTTAAATTGACTCTCTTCCAACCCTAGCTTATTAAAGCTCAGCAGCGAGAGATTAGAAATATATTCTTACGTGTAAAATTATTTACAAACATTATGACTTAGCATTTCACGAAGTTCGATACCTGTTGCAATTTATGATCAAAATAGTGTGAATATTCGTAATTTTTACGAGCAAAGAAGAACGAGTTTTATCTTATCTTGAATACTGCAGATCGATTGCTTCGATAATATTCCCAGAAAAGAAACTTGGTAACGAAGGGATTGAAGGGAAAGAATATTTTTTATAAATGCACAATTTTGAAAGTAAATTAAACGTGACACTCGTGCGTACACATTGTCCGAAACTATTGCAGGATGATCTATTGAAATGACTTTCCAATGAGAATCCTCTCGTATTCAATACTTTGATATGTTTCACTGTACTACATAAATGATTAAATATTAGTAAAAATATTTCTATTCTAAATGCGTATTATTTCTGTTGTATCAAGTAATTTCAATTCATCTTCTGATGAATCTTCACTCAATCTACTGTACAATAGATTCCTTAATTGCTACAAACAGTGTTCGTGTCAAGTTGCCTTTAACAACCACCTTAAATGTTTCTTAAGGATGTATAATTTACAATCAAGACGTAATTTAATAGAGATTATAAATATAGGTGAAAAAAGATGATACAAAAGTCCGCGATAAAGAATTTTCCTGGAAGCCAACTAAAAAAGAATTGAAAGCTTTTGGAAGAGAATGGAATTACGGAAACCCTGTGCCACCGGATATGAGAGGTTTAAATCTTCGTGAACTGCAGCAGGTTCTCATTGATTGGAGAATGTTGACACCTGTCAGACCGAAACATCGACAGGACGAGGAGATGTTTTCACGATTGGTAATTCATTGTATAAATCGTTTTATGAAATCGTATAATTTTAACAACACAGAGTAAAGCTTAAACGGATGTAAAAAAATTTACAGAAATTTTCTACAACTCAAAATTAAAAGAAAACTACCGGTAGATATGGTCTGTAAACTTTTTATCTTTGAGACACATTCACTTTAAGTTGTTGCGTTTACTTACAATTCATTTTTAATCGTATCACATGTATTGCTAGTATCTGTTCTACAAGAGGATTAAACGAGTTAATTCGGTTCTTAATATTCATTGTGATCGGTCTTAATTAACATAACTCGAAGCAGTTGAATCTCAAGAACAAATAGTTTGCAGGTCCATGTTTGTTAGGATCATCTTCTTAGTTTGAGTTGCAGCGTATGTTTCTACTTTCATTCGATTACATCCCTTTAGATCCATTTCTTATAAAACATTAATATTGCCCTACGTCTACTGGTAAACGTAAGCATTAATCGATCATAATAGATACAGTAGAACCAAGATAAATACAACATCAACGATTAAATGAGAACTCCGTTCGGTACATTGTGTTGACCAATGGAAAGAATGATCATTTAAAAACGAATGAAGTTGAAGGTGAAAGGAACAGGTAATAGAAACCATAAATAGAGACATGCTATGGGAGTAGGGATCTTTCTTATTAGATTAGTTTCAGCTACGTCTTCCAGAAATGATCAAAGTTCTATTCAGCAAAGATTTAGTCATTTTTATCTTGATAAACTTTTATTCGTCTCTCGCGAATAGAACGTTATTTCTATATAAAATTCTAGATATATGTACTTTTATCCAAATAAATTGGTCTGTACATAAAAATATAAACTTTTATTCATGTGATATAGATCATGATAGATCTACTTGCATAAAACAGTTTTACCTAGATATTTATTTAGGTAAAGATATATTCAACATTACGCAAATAATGTTTAACACTGGTTCCACTATAGAACCATTATTCTTAACGTTCATTTTTCTTTTAGCTACATACATGCTCATTATATTGTAGTTTTCTTTTCGTACGTTTTTTGAATGCACTCTGTTCTCATGAACCCTGTTCAGTTCTGTTATTATAATTTCGGGACACTTATTCGGAAATATTTATTAATTTTTTTATCGGTATAAAATTCTATATGCTTATGTGTATATTATTATTTTATATGCATACTTCACTGCATACTTTATGCATTTATAAGTAACATACAATCTATAATGCTAATCAGTAAGTCCCTTCACAAAATTTAATAGAGAATTCTTGCTTGGTAATTAATAAAGGTTACTCTTTCTTTACAAATTCCAAAATTATACTTATTTATATTCACGGTTAAAAACCTACTTTATTCTCGAAAACAATTGCTGTCAGAAGCATCAAGGAGTTCATTTATTCTTGATTTATATTATTTATTTTTGTCAACATTTTTATCGAATATACCTGAATATATATTTACGACATGAAAATTAGCTAAGAAAAACTATTTCCATCGTTTCTCTCTCTTATTACTTAAACAAATGTATCTAATAAATAACTTTTTAAGTTTGTTGAGTAGAAAGTGTATTTTAACGAATTAGAATTTTGTTCATTTTTTGTATATTTACTCTAAATACGGAGTATAAATGTTGAAACTGTTTATGTGTTCAAATATTTTTCAAATGCGGCATAAGTATCTACCTATTGTATTGTATTTTGTTCCCTAGGTGGAGATGGGAAAATTGGAAGCGAAAACGATCACTAAAGAACATCGATCAACCATTAGCCCAATTAGACGTAGTAAAAATCGTGCTGGCATAATTGAAAGTAGTGTGAAAATTTGCGCGGAGTGTGGTGAAGAATTTTGTTACGGCGAGTTTTGCGGTGATACTCTCTACGATTCGTATGTAAGGGTCACTGTTACGACCCAGCAAACGAAAGTGAAAGTATCCGCTGACACCGAGGCGATAATAGCTAATCTAGATTGCAAGAAGAAGCGCAAGAAGAAGAAAAGAATTAAGAGTAAAAGTAGAACGCCTAGAAAGACTGCCAGGCTACTGATCCGCGGTAAAAGAAAGAAATCTATAAGCAATGCTATAGAAAGGAGAAGCAGTACCGACAATGCAGAGAAAAACGAACGCGACTCAAAACCAATTAAAACATTCAAAAGAAAGTGTAGCAAATATACTAAAAACGTATTGCGAAAATAATCGAAACATTGGAGCAAATTTTGTATACGTTATAAAAGTTACATATTTAATATGTAACAAATTGATACTGATTTGTTTTTTTTTTTTTTTTTTTTTTAAATAAAAATAATTTAAACGTATGATTATATTTCTTAAGAAATGTTCAAGCAAATAATTGAATTGTTAAAATAAAATATTTTAATCGTAAGTTTAAAACATAATTTGTTATAGTGGTTAAGAATAAAATGAATGTTAAACGAGATAAACGTTATAGAAGATTAAATTAATGTGTGTAATTCATTATTCAATCGGAAAGTAAAAAATCCAAAAGAATGATGGAGGAGTAATTGATGAAAGAGTGGAATGACAAACGAAGTTTTGTATATTTTATTATTTGTCTATATTCTGTGGTCCCTTGAAACGATATATTCTACTTTTAAAAATGTTAACACGGAAAACACTATAGCTGTCTTCGTACAATATCTAAATTTATAATGACAATTAACTATGTACATACAAAACACTGTAACGACACTAGCAGGTAGGCGCAGTAAATAGTTGTAACTGAATGCTGGAAAAATATAATTTTTATTCATTTACCTGTTTCTGTTTCTCCCGCCCTCTTTCTACCTTGTGATCCAATTCTGTTTGTTTCGAATCGTGAAACGAGAAATGTTCTATCACCGTACTAAATAATCTCGATTAAGCACTACCTTTGTTTCTAATACAGCCGAAATTCGTAATTAAAAATTAGGTGTACATTTAGAAATGTATTTAGAAGCCTTTATAACACACAGACTTTGGAAACAGAATATTTCTCTCTCAAATTATATTTTTTCAACCAATTTTGAAAAAAAGTTTTCCTTATATTAATTTCTCATCCTCTTGACACGGCTTAACATTAAATTGTACACTAGTAAAAAGATTTGAACTGATCGAAATACACGCGTTTTACACAAATATATTTATACAGATATCGCATATTATTTCGATACATTTGTTCATATATTGTTGCAATAGCTACAACACTTTTGGCGAATAAAGTACATTGTAGATAACTATGACATTTCTGCTTCATAGAATAATGTCATCACAGAATCGTTTATGCTACGTCTAATATTTCAGCTATGATCAGAGTCCTGAAGTATCACGATCATTTCAATAATATTGGAAGCGTTAGGCCACTAAAATTTAAAGTTTGCGTCGTATTTTCATTTTGATGACAAACATATACACGCATACGCACAGGCACACACGTGCGCGCATGCACATATACATACATACGTACATACATACATATTTTCCGCTTCGTAAATAATATTTCGTTTGCCTTGAACTAAACGTGAGGAAAAATACGAACAATGCGAAGCACCGATTATTAAATCAGATTATAGTAATTTCATAAACTTAGAAGAAAAAATTCTGTTCAAAAGCATATCAATTTTAAATTTCGTTGGACACTGATCGACACTTTTGAAATACCTTTAAAATCTTATCAATATAGACAATGTTCTTCAACCGCTATATTTTTCTTTTTAAGATACTACCACAACGATACACAATAAAATTGCACATATATATTTAATTAAAAGAACATTGCTGGTTAATATACATATGTACAGTAGCAATCTACTTTTTTTCTATTATAATTAGTACGATTAAACTTCGTTTTAGTTTTTTGAAAAAACCTCTATTTTGTTCGAGGTAATTTTTCTTATAGTCGGAACGAAATTAACTAATCGCTCAGGGCCACGAAGGGGCTATCTTTGCCATAGTATTTGGCTACCCCTACCGCTCTATTTTTTGTCTTTTTACTTGGGAGCTTGAAAGATCAGTGGAAGGACTTACGAGTTATATTCGGTCAGACATTTTAGTCAGCCTTCGTAAAGCCTGTAACTAAACAAAAATTACTCAATACTGTCCACATTCCCCTTAAACCGTCTAATGTTTCCACCTCCCGTCCTTATACACTCTCTATTTCTCAAATGGAAGGACAAGTTGACATGACTTAAAAGTATGAATTGTATTTCACGTGATTCGCAGTTGGGAACATGACCTTAAATGGTCGATTAAATTTGACCTAATTATAGAATCTTACAATTTATACAAATGTTCAGTAATTTGACAGACGATGAATAAAGTGCGTATACGTCTTATTCAAAATATTATATCCTTCTATAAACATGCGCTTAAAAGCTTCCGCTATCTCCAAGCTCATCGGTTGAATCAACTTCACTTGTCTTTTGTCAGTGATTAGAAGAATATTATATATAAAAATACGGTAATATAGTAATCCCTTGTCAAAAACAAGTTGAAGAGATCAACATTTTGCACAAAATAAGATATTGAAGCAAATAATGAGAACTGTATTAAACACAAATATAAAAAACAAATGTACATTTATTCTTTTTTGGTTGTAATTCCTGCATTGTATTTTTTTCAAGACTCTATATTTCAAATTGTGGTTGACGAGTGATTATCATATTCAATACACTTAATCCACATGATTCCTCAGCTGTACAAATTGTTCCGATTATTAAACTTAAGTACACCGACAATTATTTAGTGAATGTAAACATCTATTATGAGCAGCATTAAACTGTAACATTGTGTTATCGTTCATAGCACTAAATATGCTTAATTCAATATTTGTTCAGCTTCTACTAGATATAACAGGTGGTTACGTGTAACAAGAATTACATTAAGTGATGCTCGCATGTACAGCTATAAAATGAAAATAGATGTATGTTCTCTAGTTTGCCCAGTGTCATTTATACTTTTAACAAATTAGATGTTACACTTTATACACACAAAAAGGAAGTCATTATACAGAGTGTTTTTTAGAATATGGAAAATATTGAAAAGGTAAATTCAGTATGCAAAAGCAATAAAATACTCCAATAAGGACCTAAAACATGCTTAAAATATGTTTTATTGTAAAACAATAAACATTTACCTAATGTGATCTTTTTCTTATGTTGAAAATGGATAATTTATTACTTATTAAAAAGTAAGTAAATAATTAAAATATTGTAAATCTAAAACTTTTGAAAACTCCTAGATCAATGTTTATAACATCACCAATACATTAAGAACAACCTGTACACTTCAACACTGATCATAATATCTGTTTAACATTTACATTCTATAAGTTTTGATATTTTAATTACAACAGATTTCTATAGTTAGATATCTTAAACAATTGATTCAAATGGTTACTCATACAACAGTGAAATTATGAGAATGCAGCCTCTTTACTGTTAAAAATTACAGACTTAAATATGTAATATTCTAAATAGCCAAAAGATGAGCATAAATATTTTTATACCAAAAATTATTGTACAACTGTTACCCTTAGAAAAGTATCGGATGTATATACTTTTAGCACAAGAAAACACATTTGATAAATGTAATTGAGTTTTGTTTAATTTTGTGTAATAATGTTTCATTATTCTGCACTATTTATACAACTGAAGCTTGTTTGAAGTTTTTATTTGTATAAAAAGATGCTTTCTTGTATACCATATTTTGTAACAAGGACATATAAAAAAATATGTGATATACTAAAATGAATAATGCTTTAGACACGTGTAGCGAATGTATAAGTGTAATTTGTGAAAAACATTTGTGAAAAAAGATTACGGATAAAAGTACAAAATATTAATTGCTATTTAAGCAGATATTTTTTCATTTTCTTTTTGTAAGTAAACACTATAAATGATCGTATCATTTAATAGTACTATTTTATAATGTTTATATAACCCTCAGGTATATAGTATACTTATCACAATATTTCATTTGCCATACACCTCAGATTCCTTTTTCTCTTTACTAATTACTTATACATATTAACATGTAACACTAACAATTAGTAAATTGTATCGAGCATGTAATATGTTTTTTACATTTGTTATTATAGCAACACATTTATTCGTGAGAAATCTAACTGCGACATTCATCATTTTCCGAATTGAGTTTGTTTTCTTGTTATCTAGAAAATAAAAGCTAAGAAGCTTCGAATATAGTATTCAATTTTTCTATATTAAAAGATATCCTTAAAATCTAGTAATCCCTTTAAGACATTGCTGCCTGTATAGAATTTAAATCTTGCATCTTTGTAGTAATATCCCCTCTCTCTGCGCGCGCGAAGGGGATATGCATATATATGCACGTATATGTATATTAACGATTAAATAATCGTTAATACATTGGTTAAATAATTATTCCAGAGACAACTTTTAACAAGTAGTCAATATATCCATGTACTATATCTTATACATGGCATAAAATGTTAACAGCTGTATTAGGTTGTAAAAATATTAAAGAATAAATTAATATTGATTATAATCATTCATAAAATCTCTCCCAAATTGTTTAGTTTCATTGAAATCATATTTCTAAATAAAATGATAACATTAATGAAAGTCAATATCATTCTTAACACGTTTACTGTCCTTGTAAACACAAATAGGCATTACTCATACATCCCAGAAAACTGTAAGTCTCTTGGGTCTAAGACATCCTGACTCATATAATGATCAGGAATTCTTAAATGAGAACTGTCCTAACCAATATATGGATCAGCAGATTGTAAACGTGTGAATATCAGTGTAAAGTGCTTAAAATTATCACCTTAATTTAAGTCAATATTATTATTTTTAGAGAAAAACAGATCATTAAATGTTTGCTTGAAAAAAAAAACATCGTATAGATTTAGATTGTTTTTTTTTAGAACAAGTAAGATAAGATTATGATTATAAAAAGTTATAATGGTTGTGCTACAAAGAATCTATATGTTTCTGTTTCGGAGAACAATTATCAATTAAGATTTTGTTTCGCCCATTGTTTCAAAACATGTAACTTTTATCTTATGAATTTTATGCTAGACATAATATTGATATAAATTCAAGGTGAAAATTACACCTCATCCCATATAAAGCAACTAGGTACTTTGAAAGTCAATTTGTGATTTTACTTTTACTTTATAATACAGTATAAATAATTGAATTATTTGGTGTAAAATGTGTTTCAAATATGAATTCAATATTTAAAATGTTTGCCCATTGTTACACATATATAAGGAATTAAAAGTCCAATACTATATAAATTATATTAATATATTCTTTGGATCAAATTTAAATTATGTATATTGTATCATGACTTTCGCTGCACCTTGTTTTATCTCATTTCACAACTTGGCACAAATTTTGTCACAGATTTGCATGTTCTTATAAATATATATCAACCTTTAAAACTCATTACTGATACATTTTGCACGATAAAATATTATCTACAGTTCATTATTATAAAACATATAATTATGGATCTATATGCTGGATTAAATTACTCACTACTGGGTATAAGAAAATATTTCTCTCAGTTAGTATGTTGAAAAAGACATGTACATCGGTAATGCAAACTTTCCCTGTATAGAGATTGTCTTGCATTTTATTATTTTTGGATATATTTCACACTTTCTAAATTTTAGTTTTCAACCGTGTATATAATTTAAATTAGTTATAATGAATAAGATAAAAACAATGTGCAAAGCGTAAGGATAGAAAACCACAACTAACCTAACAAAATATTCTCTTTAAAATTTCTTAATGAAGCGTAAAAGACGTAAGTACTATTGGTTAACAATATAAGTATAATATGAAGATTTTATAAATATGTACTATAAATATAGCTATAAATCATACAATACTAATGCATCATTATGGACATATATGAAGATTTTTGAAAGAGTAACATGTATATAATTATTTTATAATGAAAACTTATGCCTTTTCCATTAAATGCAAGGCAGTTTGATTAAAGCAGACAATCAATACATTGAAAAAATCAATAATCTACAAAGACCTTTTCTTCATATATTCACTTTATGCACCTGCAGTCATGAAGACTATAAACCATAATTGATTAAACAACCAATCCAATTGGCATTATGTACAAGAGAAAGGAACAATTTGGTCAGGTGATTGATTGGTAAGTCACTTAAAACACACCTAATGAGTCCAAAATGACAAATTTTGTTTGGACTTATCAGGATTTTCATGCTATTCCTCCTTACAAAAAACAATTCTCATTATATTCAATCACCTTCAATTATCCTTACGAGCTTTCTTTTTACTTTTTTTTTGTGGTTTAGCTTCTGTCCATACATCTATAACATGATTAATCAAGCATTGAGGATTTTTAATTTATAAATTCACATTTTCATAATTACTATAATAATAAAGAAATAATTACCTCCTAATTCATCAAACACAACACCACTTTTTTCTTGTATTTGCATAATTTTAGAACTTTTTTGTTCAACATCATCAGAAATTTTTTCTATATTATCTTCATCCTTTTGTGTCCTTTGATCCTGGACTATATTTTCTACCTTTGGTGTAGATGGAATTAATGCAGATGCACTTTCACTTTCAGAAACCTTTTTACCCTTTTTGGACTTTCCATTTTTCCTCTCTTCTTTTTCTACTTTTTCAATCTTAAATGAAAATTTATATTAATTACAATACTAAGTATTAAGAACACAAAGATTTGAAATAACTTTATATACTTTAGAATACCTTAGATTGCTCTTCTTCCTTTTGATGTTCTTTGTTTTCAATTATTTCTTCATCAGAAATCGGTATAAGAATTATATCTTTTGTCTCTTTCTCTTTTAATTCTTTATTTTCTGTTTCTTTGGCAACTTTATCTTTAATTTCAATTTTTTCAGAATCTTTTTGTTTAGCTACAACTTCATTAATTAAATCAGCTTTCTTGGCATTTTTTTTATTTTTTTTTGAAGGGGATTCTTCTTCCTTTTTCTTATTCTTCTTATCCTTTCTAGAATAAGCTTGTTCCCAATCTCCTATATTTAGAATATGCAATAAATATTACTCTACGATTGTTAAATATTTAGAAAGAATTTTAAAGAAGCTTACCTTCATCAAAGTCAACTGGTTTCTCTTGAAACAAGTTCTTTAAATTTTTCTTATTTCTTGCCTGTTCAACTTTGTTTTCTTTGCCAACCTTTATTACTACTTGATCCTTATCTTTCCTAGACACAGAAACCTTATTGTTATCTTGTTTTTGTTCCTTCAATTTTCCTTCGCCATCATCTGTTTTAGGTGTAGTTTTCTTCAAAGCATCTGCTTTTGTTGAAACAGTTTTCTTAACAGGGCTTGCCTTTTCAGTTGCAACTTGACCATTAGCAGATCTCTAGAGTACACATAATAAGATTACACTTCATTCCATCAACTTAAAATACTAATAAACTTACTAATATTGTTCTTTACAATTATTATTTATTAGTATTTGAATACAGATATAAGGACAAAAATTATAATTAGTTATATAAAATCATTAAACACCTATAAACGAACATGAATATGTTATGATAAGGTGGAAGAAAAACTTGACAGGGAAATATAAGAAAACTGATAAAATTTACTCTAAACAGCACATATGTACATATTTAAATCACATTTTAAGAGTCGAAAAAGACTGCAACCTTTAACCCGAGATGCCAGCTGATTATCAACCATGTGTACATGTACAATACATGTACTTGAGACGAATAATCCACCATATGGAGGGTAGACGATAGATACAGATTGTCACATCCACATTGTCAGTTTATTCGAAAATAATAATGATTTACTGCTTAAACCGTTCACTTGTATTGTGCTAACCTTTTCTTTGATCTTGCTGCGTTTCTTGTTGGCAAATTTCCGGTCCACGTCGGAACCCACTGAGAGCTGTGCAAAAGGTGGTTGTTCGGCCTTTTTGAAACCAAAGGCGAAAACAAGGATCGCGCATAGAAGCACAATACCAACGGGTAACGCATATTGCGAGTGCTGAAGTAGCAAACTAACGTCCATGGCAATACAAGGAACGGGTCAACGTGTGCGAGACGAACGACGGAAATGAGGGACAGTAATGGAGCAACGGCCACAGTACATACGGTTACAATTTGCGGTAATCGGTAAACTGGACGCTCAACGCACACGGTAAGGATTACGGATTTTCAGATCTCAAAACATTGCGCTCTAGCGGAAGGTCTTCGAATTATTGAATGCCAGGCGGGCGCCGATCTTCGCTGACGCGGCTGTGACATGCCACTAATGAATCAAGTAAGACTTTATTTTACACGTTGTGAAATTTAATAGATAGATAAAATTAATAAAAACATAGATATTAATGCATATAAATATTATCAAATTCACAGCTATGAATTTGAAAACAGGAAAAATGGTTTATCTCATTAATTTTTTCATTCGTGCTTCTGTATCGAAAGTACTAAACTTATCACTTCACCGCATCGATTTCAAGATCCACATTATAAATACTTTTGGTTAAAATTCGAATGAATGGAAAAATTTGGAATTGGAACGAATTTGGAAAAATTCGAAAAACTATGAAAATTAAATGTAAATGAAATTTTGTATTAGATGAAATTTCACAATTAGATGTATAAAACAAAATTTGAGGAATTCAATGAAAGGTTTTTTTATTAAAAATATTGTTTATGTTACATAATTCACAAATTAAACAAGAGTAGAAGAATATTATTTTCATTAACTTTTTGCTGCTTTAGCAAATTGCACAACCATTGGCTTATCTTTTAATATGTATCCATTTGTTTGCTCAAGAGCTAACTGTGCTTGTTCTATATTTTGTAATGTAATGAATGCTTGACCCTTCATTCTACCCTCTTGCATAAGTCGTACATCATACCTAAGATTATAAATGTTTTTAAATAATTATATAAATAATTAAGTGAAATTTCATTATGTTTTAAAAGTTTGTTAAAAGTTCTTACTGAAATTCTGTTTTTAATTCAGGTATCATATATTTTCGATAAATGAAATGAAGATCTTTTCCTTCAATTTGTTTTGCAAGATTTTTTATGTACAAACGATTTGATGGTTTTCCAGGATGATAATTTTTAAAAACTGGAAGCAATCTTTGATCTGTAATATAAATAAAAATAGTTTTTTATTTTATATCAACATTTTAATCTTTTGACTCAGTATTTTACTTGTTGGTAATAATAATGTTCCTTTTTTCTAATTTATGATTTTAATAAATAGACAAATACTCTTCTTTAAAAGTTGGTTGAGTTTTGGATTGGTGTCTCTAATAGTTATTGAGAAACTAATTTTTTACTTTTTTATAAATGTGTCCATGGCAGTTGCAAAATAAATACTGGCTCAATGGGTCAAGAAGTATAACGATTAATAGAACTAAATATTAAAGAAAAAGAAATAATGCTTACCATTAGCGGAAATCTTATTGTCTGCTAATTGTTTGGATGTAATTACTTCCTGCTGAATATCTTTACTGCTTTCATATTCAACCATTTCAGGATTTTTAGGATGTGGAAACATTAAGCCAAAACCACCATCTACTGCATTTTCGGTAATAGTATTATCTTCTCTGTTTGAAGTATCTAATAATGCATCCACTGTTTTTAATTCAATTTTAAGATTCTTTGTTTCTGTGCGCTGTACTGGTTCAAACATATCTTCTGGTTTTACAATCTTTTGTGTAGAACTTGCAATTGCAATATGTTTAGCAGGGTTAATAAATTTAGGAATTTTTAAACGCTTTGTAGATTGTTGACGTTTTCTTTTTACAGGAATAATTTCCATATGTTGTGTTGTATTATGTTCTTCATCAGACTCTATTTCAGATTCTTCTTCTTCTGTCTCTTTATTGCAAGGATCTACTGTATTAAATATGCAGAGAAACTTATGAATAAAATTTATAAAGAAATAAAAATGGGAGAAACTATAATTTTATTACCTTCATTTTCTTTATCATCTAAACTTTCTTTTTCAAATATGTTCTTATATTTTTCTACATTATACATATCTTTAAGTAATGGAAATTCTGCTTCTAGTTCTTCAAATGGTGGTGGCAAATTCATTCTGTTCATTAAATGTAAAACCTATAGAAGCATATAATACTAATTAAAAGTTTATAACAATAAACTTCACGCTAATTAATTTACCTGTGTGTAAAAAGCTGGTTCTTTTAATAATTGTATAGCTATTCTTATTAATGTATTTCTTGTTGGTGGTAAATATTTATATTGTATATTTGGTGGAGGTGGTTGAGCAAAAACTTGATTCATAGTCCAACTATTTAATTTTTGTAAAAATGTATGAAAATTAGATTTACTAATTGGTTCTTTTTTATTTTCCTCATTAGTAAATCTGTCATTATGAACTTTATTTTCTGTATTTTCTATTGATATGAATTTTTTGGCAAATTCAACTGTCAAATATTGTCCTCTGATGTTTAATTGATGTAGGCGTAACAATGCTTCTATAGCTGCTGATTGAGATGAAAACTTTACATATGTTATACTATATTTCTTAGAAGGTCTTAGAGTACATGTTTTAACTGCTCCATATTTTTTAAATAATTCATTGCGCCGATCATCGGAAAGTTCTGGTGGTAAATGAAGAATTCTAAGAGTATCAGACATCTAAAATAAAATATGAAAATTTAACGTCCAAAAACTGCATTTTCAAATTGAATTTTAAGAATAACAAACCAAAATTGAAATGTAAATAATAATAAATATAACATAACCTATAAAAGTTAATAATTTATAATAAAAATAGGATATATTCTTCATTTCTCTTTGTGATTTTTTAATAATGTTATGTAAAAATAGAAAATTACGTGTGCCGTTTCAGATGACATTTCAACTTAATGTTAAATTAATAATAATTGAATTATCATTAGATAACATCGACAATCTTTACGATACACTGTAGATAATAAAAATGAAGTAGGAAACACTATGAATCATAATATCATCTTCAGCGCCATCTTCCGGTGGTGTGTAAATAAACTTTGAGACTCCCGCAGTATTTAATTTTGGTTATTTCATTTTCTCTTAGATACTTTTTTTTATTAATTTTAATTGAATTAAAGCTTTTATTTAAACTTAAACCGAATACGAAAATATATTAAAAACAGATTATCATTTATATGTAAAAATGCAGATTTTAATTAATATATCTTTTTTTAATAAAATTTCAAATCAAATGCAAAATAAAGTATAAGCATATTCCAAGGAAAATATTAATTTTGTTTAGTTTGAATTTTATAGTGTTACCTCTATCTAGAAAACTCTTTCATTCTATCTTATAATACACATACTCTTTGTTTTAATATATTTGTTACTAATGTATTACTACGCCGATGCTGTCATGGAAACAGTTTACACGGAACTACTTTCGGAAGTTCACTTGTCAATTTCATCCGTTGGATTTACCGGCAAGTTTAAAGATATAAGCATTGTATTTTATTTGCATTATTTCATTTACGTTTCTCCAAACGACAGAACTCGGAATTTTTCATTGAATTCAATAGTGTTAGGATAGAATAAGTGGTTCTTCTATTATTCGCTTCTTCTAAATTATTGATTGGCTTTCGTGGAACTGACCGCAAAGCGGAATAATCTGTTGCTCGTTGTGTTTGAAGATATTCCTATTTCTAAATGTAAGTATGACATGGCAATTGAATTTAAAGTTGCATAATAAAAATTTACGTATAATTCTTTATGTATATACTGTTCAAGGTAGAAATAGTTTTTTTCAAATTCACACTTTATTATAGTTACCGTTCAGCGTCAAATTATATTGTTGGTAATGGTATCAATAATCAATAATCGAAATTTATAATAAAAAAATAATTTTTAATACATTGTTGTATCTGTAGTCGCAATATTAGATATCTGCAAAAAAATAATGATTTTTAAAATGGATCATAAAAACAATTTCTTATATTATTTTACTTACCAATTTTCTCTATTGAACATTTATTTTATTTATACTTGAATGTTATGAATTTTGTCACTTTTGTAAATAGATAAATTTAAATATTATTGGTAAATTTTGTATTTTCATTGTGAATGTCAAATTTGTAACTATGCATTTATAATTGTAAATTCTAACAGTAAATTTATATTATAATATTTATCAGAATTATAGATCCAGAAAAGTTATATTTAAAGCGTAATCATGTTACATTTGTATGATATATAACATATTTAGGTTTAATCGAGACAGAGAACATAGTAGGAGCCGCCGTGGTGGTATTGGCAGAGGTAGCAATAGAGGAGGTGGTGACAATGTCCATGGAAATAATATTAATAGGTTTGGTGGACGTGGTAGAGGAACTAATAACAATCTTCGTGGTGGTATAAAAGGCAAACAGCCTGGAGGAACACTTAGGAAAGTTAACTGGGATATAAGATCTTTGGAACCCTTACGCAAAGATTTTTATATTGAACACCCTGCAGTTAGAAATAGGTGAACATTTTAAAAATTTTGTATTTTAATAAAAAGTAGAATTTCAATTTAGTGCTTTACATACATTAGGTCAAAAGAAGAAATATGCAAGTTTCGAGAAAATGCTGAAGTAACTGTAAAAGGTGACAATATACCTAATCCTATACAATATTTTGAAGAAGGCAACTTCCCAACTTATGTATTAGAAGAAATTCAGAAGCAGGGTTACTCTCAGCCTACAGCAATTCAAGCACAAGGATGGCCTATTGCACTCAGTGGCAGAGATTTAGTTGCCATTGCTCAAACTGGTTCTGGAAAAACACTTGGAGTGAGCCAGATTAAAAATAAATTCATTTTTAATTTGTAAAAATCTACAGATTTTTTTTATTAAAATTTCTAAAGAATACATAAAATAGTATTTCAATATACTCATGTGGTACAAATAAAAATATTATTTATGTTAAGGAATATATTTATTTCAGTATATTTTACCAGCAATTGTGCACATTATACACCAGCCACGTCTTAGTAGTGGTGATGGCCCAATTGCTTTAATCTTAGCTCCTACGAGAGAATTAGCTCAACAAATTCAGGAAGTAGCTAATTGTTTTGGAGAATCAGCATCAGTAAGAAATACTTGTATTTTTGGTGGAGCACCTAAAGGACCACAGGCACATGATTTAGAACGAGGCGTTGAAATATGTATTGCTACACCAGGTAGACTTATTGATTTTTTGGAAAGAGGGACAACAAATTTGCGCAGGTATTATTACAGTTTTTACATTAAACTTTTCTACATTCATGATATTGAATATACATTTTTCCAGATGCACATATTTAGTACTAGATGAAGCTGATAGAATGTTGGATATGGGTTTTGAGCCTCAAATAAAAAAAATAATTGAACAAATACGACCTGATAGACAGGTTTTAATGTGGTCAGCTACATGGCCTAAAGAGGTTCGAGCTTTAGCAGAAGATTTTTTAACTGATTATATGCATCTTAATATTGGTTCTCTAACTTTGTCTGCCAATCATAATATTATTCAAATTGTGGACGTTTGTCAAGAGTTCGAAAAAGATTTTAAATTATATAGATTACTTCAAGAAATTGGAAATGAAAAAGAAAATAAGACAATCATTTTTGTTGAAACAAAGCGAAAAGTAGATGATATTACAAGAAATATTAGACGAGATGGATGGCAAGCGTTAAGTATTCATGGTGATAAAAATCAACAAGAAAGAGATCATGTATTACAAGAATTTAAAAGTGGAAGGGCTCCTATTCTAGTTGCAACAGATGTGGCTGCTAGGGGTTTAGGTATGTATCATTTATTTATTTATAGTGTACAAAAAGTTGAATAAATCTGGGAATTGGCAACACTTATTGGATTGGCCAGTGATGCGTTATTAATAAGACCAGTGGACAGCTATGTTTGTAGCAATGTGTGATACATTGGATATTTTTTATAGTAGGGCTCTGAAAGTTTAAGTCCATTGATTAGACTAGATTTTCAGTTTGTTTTTCATATTTTATTATAGCATATGCTTTAAACAGGTTTCGTATTATTAATTAACTACAGTATACATTAATGAAATTCAATAATCAAATTTATACAAAGGGGTCTAAAGAAATGCACACAAGCTACCAGTAAGACTGTCTGCTTTTCTTTTTCAGAGGCACAGAGTACCCTAAGTGAACGCGGTGTACTGCCAGTATTGGGCAGACACAGTGAATATTTTCTTTTCTTTTTGCTTGTACTGTATTAATACTTATGTTGAGATTTTAATATTAAAATACTTTTTAAAAGACATGTTTTTAAATTTTTAATTTTTCTATAGTATTACATACATGTTAAAAGTCAATTTTAATACAAGATTAAAATGTTTAATATGAGATTTTAATTTTACAATTGCCTGATTACTTTTCAAAGATATTTATAATAAAGTAACTATATATTTTAATATTATTTAACCTGTATTTTAATATTGTGCCGTATATATATATATATATATATATAGATTTAATAACTATTGTTAGTTTAAATAAGAATTCTTAAGTGTTTTCCAGTGCCTCTAATTTTGAAAATTATTATCTGATTCTTAAAACGATTAATGCATTCAGGCTTAAACCCTAAAATGCTGCCTTTATCCCAAACCAGACACCACCGCTGTGTCTGTCTAATCTCTAGGCCATCAATACATTTCCATATGAAACCAACCGAATAGCCCTACTTTAAAAGTAAATGGGGCTGTTCTTGCTGATTTTGCAATGGAATTTCTAAATAAAAGGTGGGTGGTTTTCAAACCTGATTTACAGATCAACTTTATTTTTAAGTGAAAATCAGAGGATTCCGTTTATCCCAATAGAAATTATAAAAACTATTAAAAACTTTATACAACATAGTTATTTAACATATTCAAAATTTATCCTCAACCACCTTATGCTTTTAACATTAAACATTCTGCACAATTAGTTTCCCAAGTTTGAAGATCATTCTATGAGCTTGATGCAATCAACGAATGTGGTGATAATTGTTACAAATTATATCCAAATAACTGTAAATATTAGCAATACTTTTATTATTTCTAAATATTTTGTCATAGATGTGGATGATGTCAAATATGTGATAAATTTTGATTATCCATCATCATCGGAGGACTATATACACAGAATTGGTCGTACTGGAAGAAGGAGACAGACTGGAACTGCTTATGCATTTTTTACAAGCCATAATATGAAGCATGCAGGAGATTTAATAGAAGTATTAAAAGAAGCAGGACAAAATATAAATCCACGACTAACTGAAATGGCAGAATTAGCTAAATCAGGAAATTTTGGAAGTAGAAGTATGTTCTTATACTATTCTGTTTAATATTTAATAAAATTTTATTATATGTATATTTTTAATTTATAAGGTGGTAAACGATTTATGGGTAGTGATAGAAATAATGGTAGAAGAGGAAATGATAACAGGGGAAGAGGAGGTTCTTCAAGAGGAAGAGGTGGTGGTGGTCGTGGTGGAAATTCTTATCAATCTGCTTCAAGCAGCTATTCAGGTTCAGATTATAATAGCTATAATAATATGAAGCCAAGTAATTCAATTAATCAGAATACAGGGTATGGATACAGTACACAAAGATCATATGGACAAAGTAATTTAGCACAAAGTTATGGCGGAGGAGATAATTATGGAAATACTTATCAATACAGGGGGATAACATACTAATATTACATTTATAATGTCAGAAAAACAGATTTTTTATTAAACAGTGTCGATAGTAACGTATTTAGTTAAATTTGTGTTAAAAAGAAAATAGAATGATGCAGTTAAAAAATGCACAAAGCATGAACCCACATACCAAAGAAAAGATGTTATGTATTTCGTACATATGATAACAAAAAATATACTAGTGTAATTATAGTCAAAATAAGATTTATTAAATGTATATGTATTATTTAAAAAAAACTACAGTCAGAAATTCAGAATAGAATTGACGAAGTAGAAATTATTGGAAAACGTTTAAAATTAATTATCACACAGACATTTGTATAATATAATTTATTATTATTTTAATATTCTTAGTTATAATATAGTTGTTTTGTTGTGTGTGTAAAGTGAAACATGGTTTTTCAAAAAGAATTTGCACACATTACGTTAAATATAAAAAACTTGCAAAATGCAAAATGCAAAAATAAACATCTTCTTTCATGAATGTACAGGTATTTTAATTTAAGTTAAAATTTGTTACATCAATTTCAGTGATGTTTGTATTAATTACTACTATTACCGACGAATAAAATAAATTAATTTGTTTTATATTCAAGTTTGTTTGCTACATAAATATTTGATAAAAATAAATTTTATGAGCAATAAGAAAAATATTAAAAATTTGTAATTAAATGTATTTTGTTACATTTTTGTGTTGTAAATTATATCAATAAAATTGTCCTTCTCTTTTATGAAACCAATTAAAATATTCTTGTCCCAATTTACATAAAGTTATAAAAGATAGAAGGTATTGATAAACTGATCAAATTTTATTTTATGCTTTTCTAAGTTCAATATTTTATTTCCGTGATATACCCCTACTCTATACTATTATTTCCGGCATTTTACGCACTTGCTGAATTTCGTTGAACATTTGTAATTAACTTGTAAATGTTGATGTCTTAAAAAAGATAAATAATAGTTTTTAAATGCTATTAACTTAAATATAAATGATAGAAACAATAATACGTACGAAATGATAAAATATACAATAATGTAGAAGGAACTACTTCCTGACGCATCACGACGCCATGACATTTGTTTCACAAATTCTCTTTGGATCGTACGAGTATAGCATACTTTTTAGTGATTGTAATCATTAGTACGCTGATTTTGTTGAAAAACATCTTATATCTTGCAGCTGAAAGTAGAAAATACCTTCCTGAAAATGTAAGTCACATAAAATTTTCATTAATATTAAGTAAATTTTCCAATTTCCTAGAATATCTTACTGACATTTAATATGTTCGATTGACTGTACATTACTCCATATTGCTTTCATGTTAATATAATTCTTTACACTCATATTATATAAAGTATTTTTACAATTCATAATAATTAATTTAAGATGTATCGTATTTATTGTTAATATAAAAAATATCTATGTGAAATTTATAAATGTAAGTTTATTTTTCAATTATAATTTTATAAATTGATTACATATGTTTAATGTTTATTTTTAATACTTGATTTAATTGAAATATTTTGATTAATACTGAAGGTATCTGATTTTTGAATAATAAGTACTGAAAAATAATTATACTCTAAAATAAAACATTTTTTATTTTACGGTGAAATTTCATTTTTTATATGGCTATCAATTCATATATTAATAAATTTAGTTGTTAATTATAAGTAAATTTGTATTATAGGGCATACCGTGAGCGTGAACGTGGTGATAGGAGAGGTGGCGGAGCACGTGGGGGTGGCCGTTTTGGTGGCAGAGATGGAAGTGGTGGAGGTGGTAGATTTGGTAGCAGCTCAAATAGAGATGGTAGTAGTTTTGGAAACAATAGCTTTAAAAATCGACAACCAGGTGAACGTCTTCGTAAACCAAGATGGGATATGAGTACATTACAACCATTTAGAAAAGATTTCTATCAGCCTCATCCTAATGTTACAACTCGAAGTCCACATATAGTTGAGGCTTATCGTTCAGATAAAGAGATTACTGTGAAAGGCACAAATTTACCGGGACCAAATATATACTTTGAAGAAGGTGGATTCCCAGACTATGTTTTAAATGAAATTCGTAGACAAGGATTTGGGGAACCAACTGCAATTCAAGCACAAGGTTGGCCCATTGCCCTATCTGGACGTGATATGGTTGGGATTGCTCAAACTGGATCTGGAAAAACCTTGGCATATATTTTACCAGCAATTGTACATATAAATCATCAGCCTAGGTTGAATAGAAATGATGGGCCTATAGCTCTTATTCTAGCACCAACAAGAGAGCTTGCACAGCAAATTCAACAAGTTGCATCAGATTTTGGTGTCTCATCGCAAGTAAGAAATACTTGCATTTTTGGTGGAGCTCCAAAAGGTCCCCAGGCACGTGATCTTGAACGTGGTGTGGAAATATGTATAGCAACACCTGGTCGTCTAATTGATTTTCTAGAACGTGGAACAACAAATTTACGCAGATGTACATACTTAGTTCTAGATGAAGCTGATAGAATGCTTGATATGGGCTTCGAGCCACAAATTAGGAAAATTGTTGAACAAATTCGACCTGATCGACAAACTCTTATGTGGTCAGCAACATGGCCAAAGGAGGTTCGCAATCTCGCAGAAGAATTTTTAACAGATTATATACAAATTAATATTGGTTCACTGCAACTGGCAGCTAATCATAATATTCTCCAAATTGTTGATGTATGTGAAGAATATGAAAAGGAGGGTAAACTTATGAAACTTTTGGAAGAAATTTCAAATGAGCCAGAAAATAAGACTATTATTTTCGTTGAGACTAAGAGGAAAGTGGACGATATAACACGTGCCATTAACAGGTATGGATGGCAAGCAATTGGAATCCATGGAGATAAAAGTCAACAAGAAAGAGATTATGTACTGAATCGTAAGTATTAATTAGGTATCTATTTCTAAAAGTGAAGGATCAGAATTATCCAATTACAATTTTAATACACTATTGCAGGATAGTTAGATTACTTATCTTACTTAGTATGTGTACAATATTGAGCATATTACCTTGATAATTTTAAGATATAAGTAATTGAAGTTACATATGTAGCATGTATTGCAATATGTATTGTGAGTATTAATTTTTGTTACTGTTTTTTATTGAAATAGACATGATGCATATAATAGAAGTAGGAATTCAGAGGCTATCAAAATATAGTTATATATTCATTTAAAAGAATAAATGCTGTTGGCACTATGGACACACCCATTGGAACAAATTCCAAGTATATCATTTTTCTCTTGCAAACAAGGAATTATCTTTGATAAAAGTTTTCTTGAAGTCAGTGTTGAATATTGAATAAAAATGTGTTATTTTTTATTGAAACTTGGATTTTCATGAATTTTTCATTGTTATTGAATAAGTTTAGAGAGTAATTACTTAGTACTTCAACCTCATCTGAGATCTTGTGAGAAGACTGTAAGTTCCTGTTTATATTAAAATGTTTAATACTCTTGTTATGTTGTAAAATTAACTTCATCTTGGAAAAATGTTTTGTACATCTCTACTGATCCTACAATAGTAGATTAAAATTAAAGATGGACGATTTTGATTTGTCCAAATGTTGATGATTTGTTAAGAATGGTGCATATGTATTTGGTTCAATACTAGAGAATTTATTTCAGAATTCCGGAATAGCAGATCTGCCATTCTAGTAGCTACAGATGTTGCAGCACGAGGATTAGGTAAGAATCTGTTTACACATGAGTGGGTATGATGTAAGGGTCAGGCTGCGATGGTTATTTCACGTTTACGAGAGTTGTATTATAGTGATGTGGCAACGGATAACGGCATGTGCCAGACTGATTGACATTAGTCCTTTCTTGGTGTGAATGGAAATTATTGAAAAGAATATATAGGATGAATTACATAACTTGATTACCTTGATTATTTCCAGTGTTAGAAGACCAATACCAATCTCTTTTATTTTGGATAAGTTTGTTCAGAGGAACCTACAAGTTAATTGTAGTGTACTTTTTACAAGTCATCATTATTTTGGTAGTTCTTAAGATCACCTTTAGTTTTTTTTAATAGAATTTGATTTTAAAGTTTTTTTAAGTAAGTAAAAAAGTTTGAAGAAAAATAAAAGAAGTTTATTTTCTTATTACTTTCATACATGAATCTAATAATAATTATAATTTTTATGTAGAAGAAAAAATGTTTATAAACATTATACAAAAAGGCACACATCAAATATTAGCAGTGACTCAACTAATCATATAAGTATTTTTAAATACTTTTTCCAACTGTATCTTTAGTTATGATGGTGAAATAGATATTTTTTCTATTCTTCCTAAAATTGTTTTTCTGTCTGCTGAAGCACGAATGAAAGTAATTGTGGGATTTCACTAAAAAAAATTTGAAGATGATCTTGAAAGCTTACAAAAAACCAATTTACAAAAAATATATTATAATCAACTTGTAAATTCATCTGAACTAAATTGTTTAAAACAAAAAGAAATGAAATGGATTTAGTAACAGCAGAAATAATTAAGGTGAACATGTTATATAGTTCATTTTGTATAGAATTAATTAATACAATTAGCAATCCAAGTTCCTTATCTTATTTATGATACTATTTTAATTTATTTTCATTAGCTCATTACTTAGGGAATTTAATGACATATACAAAGCATATAAATAAATTAATGCTATTATTCTCATCTTTTCAGCACAACAATATTGAAAGGATGTTTCGTAATTTGTTCAGTTTTATCATAGTTTAGGTGGATTTTGACATACTTTTAGTTTTTTATAGTAGTATTACATAAATTTGTAAGATAATAATATCAATAATCTAAAAGATAATATGTTTTAATGAAGTTCTATTTATATAGAGGATAAATTGAATAGTAATTTATTGATTATACTAAATTATTAGATTTGTATTAATATTAAATGGAAAGTAAGTCAAAATATTTCAGCAGCAGAATTAGATTAGGTAAACAGGTAAGAGGATAGGAGGCTCATCTTTTTAAATTTTGCTCTGATTGAGAAAAGTCTTGTCAGTCTGGTATTAACGTGCTGTTCTATGTGTTTTCAGAGGCACATGCGACGGAGTTTTATCAATGATAAGAACTCTGGAGAGCTTGCTTTGGAATATATAATTGAATGGGGCGTGACTGCTGGTCTCTGTCCCCGCGCAACAAGCTAACCAACGCTGTGCCTCGGCCCACCGTGCCACTTGAAAAAACACACTCTCACTCTGTACCTGCGACGGTCCAAAGTATGGAAGTCATAGTGTTAGGGCATCTAGCATTCAAGGACTACAAAACAGGATAGATATTTTACCAGTTTCTTAGATTAGAAGGATAGGGAATGACATTACATTGTTTTGCAGTGGTTGTGAAATTACATTTCTAGGTAAATTACAAAAAAATTTGATCCATATGTATGTACTATCTGTCTAATAGTACTCAAGTATTTACAATAGTTTATGTAATTGTACATACAAATTTTATAAAAAAATTATTTGTAAACTCTCAATATTGCAAAACAAACATTAATGTTAGTTATGCAATGGAATGCACGTGGGGTTGATCGGAGAATGCACATGGTGCTCATCCAATGTTCCAACCTCACCAAAGCAATACGCAAGGACCAAATTTTGAAAGACCAGCACAGATCCATACTTTGGTGCGGGAGAGAAGGGTGTGAAGTTACTATGAGTAAATATACAGCTCGCTAACGCATAAAGCGAGAATTCCATGAGAACCATCTGAGCTCTGATTCCTCTACATTTCCAAAAATGTATTTACGTTTCCAGCTTTTGGCAACAACAGGTAAATAATATAAAAACTTGCTCTTTGTGGTCAACTTGTTTGCGTATTTCATATGAAAACAGTAGATGGAATAAGGAGTATAATACAAATTTTTAATATTAGATATAATATATTTTTAATTATTTAATTTGCCCTTTTCTTCAAATTGTAAATAAATAAATAGAATTGTGTTCTTTAATTCCATCTATGTTACACATGTTAGCATATCTACTAATGCTTTAATTAATTCGCTTCGTAAGTTAATTGAACCACAAAGACACAAGTAGTTTCCACTTTCGATGATTATAACTTTTAACATTGTACAGATGTCGAAGATGTTAAATTTGTGATAAATTTGGACTACCCGTCCAATTCGGAAGACTATGTACATCGTATCGGACGTACAGGACGTTCACAACGAACTGGAACTGCGTACGCATTTTTCACACCTGGTAACGCACACAAGGCTAGTGACTTGATTCAAGTTTTAGAGGAAGCAAAACAAGTTGTAAATCCTAAACTTTACGAGTTATCAAGAAATCCAGGCATTTATAAAAGTATGTTTTCATTTTTATCTAAGTTAATCAATTTAGTTTTTTGTTTAATATTATTATTTTTTGTTGCTACACGTGTTTTAGGAGGTCGTTATGGCGGACGTAGTGGAGGCAGTAGTGGACGTGGTTCCGGTGGCCGTGGCGGTGGTTCTCGAGGATCTCGCGGTGGTCGGGATGGAGGAGATAGAGGTGGCAGATTTGATCGCTCTAGTGGTGGTGGAGGAGATCGAGGAAATAAATGGAATGGAAATAACAGCAGTATGTATTCAAGTAAAAATTGTAACAATTTCATAAGTCGGCCAATATTTTTTCATTTTCCGGTACCATATCGTTAAATATATATATTTTTAACGATTTAGGTAGCATGGCAGGAGGTAGTTACAGTAGCAAACCATTTTCTCAAAACAATTATGGTGGAGCTTCTGGTGGTGGTTCCAGTGGTTATAGTCAAAACGGCGGTGGATACGGAGGAAGTGGAGGAGGAGGAAGTGGTGGTGGAAGTAATTATAGACAACAAAATGGTTATTAATTTTAAAATGATTAATTCCAAAAGAGAGTCTTATGTAATATGTATAGTTAAGGAACAGGAAGAGGAATGGTCCTATCTGAAAAGGAACATATTTTCCATACAGTGTGCTTCTTATTGTGATTGGACACAAAGTAAAATGCACACGGTATTATTACCGATTAAAACAAAGAAATAAAAGGTATTAGTAGGTTCAGATTATATCGAATCAAAGATACTTAGCATTCTCTTTTACAGTAAAAATAAATATAAGTGTAATACTAGGTAGAACATTCTTGATGACCTTTGACTTGCGATCATTGCAATTACGACCATTTATTTCTTCGTAATGCGGCTTAACATATGTTAATGCTCTATAAATGTTGATATGTATTGGAACAAGAGAGATGTTTATAAAATTCAATATTTATCGAATATTCATTTCTTGCATCGGATATCTTTATGAAGTAAGAAAGTTAAGAAAGTTGAACTTATGAAACAATAAGAGCCTGATTTGTAACGGTTCTCCGAAAATTAACTAGGTTGTAAGTGTACGGTCATTTATATTAAAACGTACAATGCATTGCACTGTATTAAATTTAAGAGCGCATGAAAATTCGGCGCGCATTGTAGTATTAGAAATTTAATAAAACAATATAAGTATAAAATCTAAACAATTTTATAGCAAATTTTATTCCATATTTTACTTTCTTTATGTGGAAAATAAGTACTATAATTATCAAATTTATAATTGGATTTCCAAATATACGGTTACAATAATATATTGCTGTAATTCGATAATGTGCACACTGTATAGTTATCCTATATGTAATTTTCATAAAGAAATAGTAAATTAGACATCTCACATGCACTAAAAAAAATGTTTTTATTGTACAATTATTGTAGGTGTTCTAATATTTCGACCATCAAAATAGTATGAGATCTTATTTAGTATAAATGGCATTTATCTGAAGTTATGCGGTCAGGGCAGTTTATTGATTCATTCCAATATAATATTCTTTACGTTTACATTTTTGCGGTATTATTAAAGTTGTTATGGCTGCCAATTATGTGTACCTGTCCGATTGTTTTTGCGATAGTAGAATTTTCATTGTAAAATCATTTATAATTTATTTCGGTATTTAATGTATAATGTATAAATTTATGTTCATATATTCATTATCTATGATATTGTGTGAATATAGTTTTTGATGTTAATCGAGGGAATTGAAGTTATTATCAAAGTTGTAGATCAGAATTATAAAGAAAAAGTATTTAATGTCTTACTGATAAAGAAAATTTTGTAGATCTGAAATTGTCCTAATACTTTTATATTGTACAATGTTGTCCAATAAATAATGAAGTATTCCATTATCATTGTACTATTATCATATTGTATTATTAAATTATTATTACATGATATTTAGCATACATTGGTTAAACTTTATTATTAATCACAACATTAAATTTATGAAATTAAATAATTATATATTATACAAATAAATTTATTTATAAAATGAATTAAAAAGTACTTAAAATTTCTAAGCGTGTTAATATACGATTTACTTTTACTTAGCTATAGAATTGTAAATTATTTTACATAGTGGGGATATACTTGATTAAAAGTCCCCCAAAAAGTGGGGATATACTTGATTAAAAGTATGTGATGCGCGAATCGAGGACGTGCGCAGTACGTTCTGAGACTTAGTAGGTATAGTGATTTCTTGGTTATCCGCAACTATTTGTTGAACGGAAAAGTTATTTTTTTGTGTCTTAAAATACTTCTATTTCCTTCATTATGACAGAAACTCGCAAGGAAGTACGAGTGTGGTGTGACGGATGGTGAGTTTCTATTCAATTAATACCATTATTCATTTGTTTTGAATTTCACATGCTGTTTAATTTTCGAGATTGATGAATATGTGATTTTTTGGTAATAGAGTGTCGATGTATGATATACTTGTGTATATACATAAATCAATGTATGACACTATTGTAACAATAACTTTTAGTAGTGCATATCTATACAATTATGTTTAATTATTTTCGCGGTACTTTCTTATATCTTTCTAATTCTATAAACATTATATGTTTGAGAAATATTTATTGAATTTTTGCTATTATAAGCTATTAATGAAAACCAATTTTATTCTTACGCAAATTTCTTCAAACTCTTTGTTCTGTTTATTTTAGCCACACAAATATATGTTTCTATAAATTTTAGAAATAATTACTTTTCTGACATAGTTACGACATGGTACATTTCGGTCACGCAAATTCTTTGCGTCAAGCGAAGGCATTAGGTGATTATTTAGTTGTAGGTGTACATACAGATGAAGAAATTACCAAACATAAAGGACCACCAGTATTTATGGAAGAAGAAAGGTATGTTTTGGTTGTAGAGCAAAAATTGAATTTTAAATTTTGATACAGCTTATAAAATATTCATAATATTATTGGAAGTATACACTCAGTGTGATTAAATATAAGTGTTATAATTAATTATATTTTTAAATGTTACTTTAGAAAAGGTAAAGGGTATTATTAAAATAATTTATACAATTACTACCTGTTTTGTAATATAATATTTTTTGATTAGGTACAAAATGGTTCGTGGTATAAAATGGGTAGATGAGGTGGTAGAGGGTGCACCTTACGTTACAACATTAGAAACGTTAGACAAATATAACTGTGATTTTTGTGTTCATGGTGATGATATCACTATAACAGCAGATGGTGTAGATACATACCATTTAGTCAAAGCAACAGGTCGTTATAGGTATATTTCAAGTAATAAATAAGTATAGAAACAACTTAATGATTATGGTATAAATCAGTTACATCAGACTATATACAAATGTGATTATTATAGGGAGGTTCAAAGAACAGCTGGTGTGTCTACAACTGATTTAGTAGGGCGTATGCTTTTAATGACACGACAACATTTTAAACAAGGAGATAGTGAATATACTGTTGATAGGGAACCTAGTAAAAGTATGGGTCAAGATCAGTCAGCCCGAAGTCCATGGACAGGCTGTTCTCAATTTTTACCTACTGCACAAAAAATTATTCAGTTTAGTGATGGAAAAAATCCACAACCTGGAGATAAAATTGTTTATGTAGCTGGGGCATTTGATCTTTTTCATGTTGGTCATTTAGATTTTCTAGAGGTTGCAAAGAAAGAAGGTGATTATCTCATAGTTGGACTACATACAGATCCAGTAGTTAATCGGTATAAATGTGGTAATCATCCAATTATGAATCTTCATGAAAGAGTGCTTAGTGTATTAGCTTGCAAGGTAAGAAATAAAATATTACTTTGAGAATATAATTAGTACGAGCAGAGTTCATTTGAAATATACTATTTGGTTTGTATGCAGTATGTTAATGAGGTAGTAATTGGAGCACCATATGAAGTTACACGAGATCTTATGGAACATTTTGATGTTTCTGTTGTTTGTCATGGTCAGACTCCTATAATGCCTTGTGAAGATGGTTCAGATCCATATGCTGAACCTAAAAGACAAAATAAATTTAAATTACTTGATAGTGGTAATGATATGACAACAGATAAAATTGTTGAGCGTATCATTCTTCACAGGTATGTTAGTAAAATGTTTTATATACATGCATGATCAAAAATTTTTTATCTACAATTATGAAGCTATTACTTTATGTTCAAAATTAAATTTACATCTAGCATACACAAATTTAATGTTCATATATTGTTTCTTCAAAATACAATTTTAATGTTCAATAAAAATTTACCAATTTTTAACTTAATACATGAAAAAAATGATTTATGTTACAAAAAATATAAGAATTAATTTTATATGTATTCATTCTGTAGTTAGATATAATTATTGCTTTAACTTATTATTTGATATGCAATACATTTATCACTACAAGAAATGAATATAATACTGTATGTACTAAAGTAATAATACTGTGTAACTTTAGTGTATACTTAGAATCATGATTTTATTAAATTAAAAATTTGTTAATTCTTTGTAATTCTTTGCCATTTGTTGAGTTATATAATAACTAAAAATTACGATTATTACATAATTTCGTAAAAAATATACTGTATGCAGCATTTTATCTTCCTAGGTCAAAACAACTACATATGATAATTAAGCACTTGATGAACCATTGACCTGTTGAATCTTGCCATCTTACATTTTGTAGTTCCTCATTCAGCTTACAGTAAACACCTTTTTTCTTACTTTGTTTAACATTTTTTGTTATCATTCATCTACTCATGCTTTTGTAATGGGATATGCAATTTTATGTTAATAAAAACTTCATGGACTGACTTTACATTCTAATTTATCTTTGGCTTATATAAGTATGTTTTTTATATTCTGTGAGAAGCATATAATTTACTTAGGTTTATTATAATAATAAAAATTAAGGATGACATTTGCATATCCCATTTTTTTAAAACAGACTTGTCATGTTTTGATACAGCGTTTAATTACAGGCTGGAATTCAAAAATAGAAATTTAAGGAAGGAGAAAAAAGAATTAGAAGCTTATGAAATATTTTTGAAGTCTCAGAAAAAAGAAACAACTGAATAGTTTCCTCTAAGTATTCAATGTGAAATATTCAAAGTTTATGAAAGATATTTGTAAATACGATATCACATTGATAGTTCACTTATTTTATTCCATTTGAAAATATATATGGCTTAAATATTTATAATTATATTAGATACTTAGGTATTAATACGTGAGAATGTTATTTTTTATTTTCTGTGACATAACAAGGACAGAAATATAATGATGAAGATACATAATTAATTGAATATATCTGTAAATTATAACATTTTAAATTAAAAAGGCTTAGAAAAAAGTATTTTATGTTATTATGTATATATAAACAAGTCAATGTATACGTGGTGTCTAATTTTAATATATAAATGTAAATTACTTGTAAATTACCCACTGTATAAGAAATGGTTTTGACAGAAATTGAATGGTTTCGAGGGGAACAATGTTTCTGTACCTAATCGCATAGAGGTTATATGAAGATGACATACATGTTTTCTTAAATGGAATTATATAGTTTTTAATGCACTAATTGATGCAGTTCATTATTTTTTATAAAAAGGTATTAATTACCTTAGTTATGTCAACAAATTATTTAGAAGATACTTTAATTTCAATATTACAAAGTGGTATTAGAATTGATAATGGAAAAACTCTTCAAAGTCAATATTACCTTAGGTCATTTCGGAGCAGTAGGAATTCGTACTATCACTTTGTAATATTGTGATTAAATTATCTTTCAAAGATATTTTAATTTCAATATTTCAAGTGGTACTAGAATTGATACTGAGAAAAACTTATCAAAGTTAATATTGTCTTATACTATTTCAGAGTAATAGAAACCTGTACTACTACCATTTTGTAATATTAAGCTTAGATTACCTTCTGAAGTAATGATTTTACGATATAAACAGATTAATATTTTTTTGTAGGAAATAATGAGCTATATGTATTGGTGTACTAAAACTTATACGATTCCATTAGAGGAAATTATATTACTTTTGTATGACTTCTATGCATCCATGCATGAAAAAACGAATTACAATAAATAATGTTTCCCTTAGAACTATGTAATTTTCGTGCAAATAATTTTTTAAGTAATTCGCAATTATGGATTGAAACCAGACACCCTATAGATATATATATATATATATAAAAAATATTAACATACTGGTGAAAAAGTGTGAGCACATTTTTTTAATTTTTAAATAACTAACATTACATATAGGTAATTATATAAAAACAGGAAAAGGTGACTTAAACACTAGAATGCTTTTTCATCATACATAACTTGCATTTTCACAAGATTGGGTATTATTTATGTATTTTATAAATTTATATTGTTTACACCGGTTTTATTAGCATGTAAAACAATTAAAAATTTTTGACGAGTCATTGATTTTTCCTTTATTTTGTTATAAAATTTATTTTCATAAACTTACGATTTAATTACTAAATTTAAAAAAATGGTTAAACCCAAAGATAGTATATTTTTTACTTGTTAGGAGTTTCATTAAATATGATTTGTAATTTTGTTTCTTATATGTAAGTAACTAAAGGGCAAGAATAAAATGTAAATAAGTACAGTGGGTGATCAAATTATTATGAACACTTCAAAATTTCTATATTTGAAGTTTGAAATAATAGTTTTAAAATAATACCTCTATTTTAAAAAAAATGTATCGTTATATTCTTAGCAACATCTTCCAACTATTTTAAAGCTTTTACATGTAAGAATATATATACTACATGTACATACATATATCAATATTTGATTACGTCATTTGCATCCATTATTTGCTGAACATGTCGCATCATACTTCTTTATTTTACTTCATTAAAAATCGTCGTCTTGTTGCATATTAATTAAATAAATGACTGTTGCGACTTGTATGTAAATGAAGAGAACAAAAAAAAGCGTATGCAATAGTATCTGGAGATATGATCATTGATTGGGACCGTATTTGGCTGAATATCTGGAGAGGTGTATTCCAGTAATTTATGCGATGCTCGATCGCCGTGTAATGTAATATGATATGGGATCGAATATCCGCGAGAGGTAGTAATGAAACGAAAAATAGGTTTTGGTTTTGATCCTTTTTTTGTGTAATTTTTGTTAACGTATTTATAACTTTTTTCTGATTAAAATGAGATCAACCACGATATAATTCGGAGTACATTTATTCATTTAGTTAATTCGTAATTATTTCTTTATTTGTTATGGCAACTTTTATGTTTTCCGAACTTATCTGTCTTCTTTTTATCTCATTTATCAGCAGTTTCAGGAATTGGTGGAGATAGATCGCGGTCATATAAGCGGACAAATTGTGATCGTATATCCGGACACTACTGTACCTCAAAGTTATTGAGAATATAATACCACAGAAGACATAAAAAATGTAATTTTTCTAAATGTTGGTAACAATTTGATCATCCATTGTAAGTTGTTAAATAGAAAGTGTACGTTTAACTGTGAATATTAATTCTCAAATAATTGTTGGAGTATTATGATTTTATTTATTGGAATATACCTTACATATTGAGTACATTTAGATAGAATTTGTGAAAAATATTATAATAAGTGAAGTATTTCATTTCCTTTTTATCTTAAAGCATTTAGTGCATAAATATGAATTGGGATAAAATCATAATCCTTCATGATCACTTAAGAATTAAAGTAGCCATGACATCAGTAGTCATGGGTAATACCTCATAGTCTAAATACCATCGATAAATTACTTAATCAAATACTTAAATGTACATGTTTATTATATTATTTGATTTATTAAATATTGTTCAGTAATCATCGTCGATTTTGTATAAATTATGTATTAAAATTTCAGTTTTATATATATATATAGGCAAATGTTAAAGATATGAATTAAATTATAAATATTACACCTTGTAAATGTTACATTATTTTTACTTTAAACTAAAATATTAACCAAAGAGGGATTTTGACTATATAAATAGTAAAATCCATATGTTCGTATGCGTACATTCCATTGTTTAATTTAATACACAGATTGTTCTCTATATGTTATAATACAATCACGTAAAGATACGTACGATTTCACAATGTTATTGCGCATTGCATTTATAGGAATACAAGAGTATAATATGATATAAAGTGTTAAGATTGATTTAATTTTCTATGTGTAATTCAATATTACTAAAATAATGATGACATGCATAAGTATGTAATAATTTTATTTCATAATAAATAATTAAATTATGTGGTCATGTACACAATTTAAGTAATTTAATGTGTTTTCTTACTTAAATACTTTAATTAAGCGGCTAATGAGTTTTTAGTTAACATCATTAGATTATAAAATTTCAATTATAAATAATAAATATTTTACCGTGTCTATGTATATACATTGTGTCGGAGTTATACAATCACCCCAAAAAACCCGAGTGCGAATGATTATTCTACAATGAATCTAGAATTATCACTATAAATGAATATACGCACTGTTTCAGGTCACGTAATAGCACTGCACATTTAATCAATTTATGAATAACAATTATTTTATGTTGAGTGAAAAAGGAGTAGGCTTGACTAAAAGTTGTAAATATTTAACATGAGAAACAGAATAAAATTAGTTTTCGTGCAATTAATTGCATGATACGTGCTAGGTGAATGATCAGCTAAGGAAAATACAGTGAAAAAGTTAAAGTTTTGTAACTGTTTGCAAAATAGTGTAAATTTATGTTTGTGTGATTTTACAAGTAGCATTACAAGTAATATTACATAACATATGGTAAATCTATTAAGTCCTATAAAATTTCTTCAACATTAGATAAGATACGTATATATTAATTGTATTTTAAGCATTATATCCTTGTTTCATTCTGTTATGGTCAACAGGCACCGTACGGGAACATAAGAAGCTTTTCCAATGTGTAAGTCGGCGGGCACCGTAGGGAGAGAAGCCTATGACATCATTGGTTTTATCAGATTCAGACATAAAATGTTATGTCCACGGGCATTCTAGCTTATATGTCTTATTGTATATACCACAAATTGTACATACCACTTACAGAGAAAACTCCTTGTGTCTTCATACGGTGGCCGTCGACTGCAAAGTAGGTATTATTAATCAGTCGTAAACGCCACAAACGTAAAAAACAGATAACTGACTGTAATATAATTTCATTATTTCTGCAGCTTATGTGTACTGTACACATATTGTGGATTATTTGGTTAATTTGGTTTACCCTCTCGTTACACAAAATCTGTACTTGGTCAGTTTAATCGAGCCCGATAATGGGCAATGTCTCCAATATTTTACTATTGTACTGTAGATCGACCGGTATAACCAGGTGTCGTTTCAGAATATTTTCTAGCCCGATCTCGTACGAGTTCGTCGATTGATTTATTTTGTGGTGTTGCCGATGATAAATTATGCAAACGAGATGCTAGATAGCACATGATAAAAGCTGATAAAACAAGAAGTGCTCCTAATCCGGTTGCAATGTAAAGAAAATTGCCGCAGCCATTTTCGAGTCCAGCAGGTACCTTTTGGTACAAATCTAAAAACTCCAAACAATTAGCTCCATTTGTCCTATTTGTTCAAGAGTGATTAATTAGCTATGAAATTTTCTAATTATTCGATATGTTGAACAGTTAGTGTATGTTAAAGTATATCATTATTTTTTTATATAGAAATAAAAATATGTAACACAATTCGCCTCTTTTGGTTTATAATTGGTATATTATGTATGTACTTGGCATATGTGTACAACACGTATACTCTTGATATTTTTGCAATATATTCTTATTCAAATGTGACGTTTTCGATAAAATTCTATTATGTAAACCATAATTATGGAAAAATTTATCAATTCTCAACGTATATTGTACAACAAATTTCTCTATTTTATATCCTTGTTGTATTTATTGATTGGAACAGATTTTGATTTTATAATTTTATAGTAGTTACTTTTCCTGAGGAGATAACGAGCTATTGTGTTATATATTTCTGTTTATATATAATATCTTTGTATTATATCAAAATAAATTTGCTATTAAGATGTAATCGAAAATGAATTTTTCAAAGTTAGTGTTTCATTTAATATTCATCTATATCACTATTTAAATAAATGACATTGAATTTATTTTGAAACTTACCATTGGGCATCATTACCGTGTATTCAATGTTTTCTTTAAATTTTGTGAAGGGAGTTGAATTATTATATTCTTTTATCGAACGCTTGTTTTTAGGAATAAATTTATTTGGTTCTATTGCTAATCTTTTTCTTCTTTTTCCATGTCCAGATGGTTCGAAAAGGTCAAGACAGAAATCCTGCAACCACATGTTTACAGAATGTTTATGTAGTTATTATGCAAATTCTCCGGACAAACATTTTTATTTATTGTAAGTTAATCAATTCTAGATTCATAATGTGAAATAAGGGTCCTATTTAACATTCGCACGGGCAACCATTGATACTTGTGAAGATTTCAAAATTGTAATTTTTTTTATCATTCTCCTTTGCATTATACAATTTACCATTTCAGTTTAATAAGTAAATATTAATACGAATAGCATGGATGCAATATTTTTTAAATAGTTCACAGTCGATATTTATTATTTGATATCGTTAATAGAAGAATCATTTTTTATAAATGTATTGTCCACTTTGCATTCATTCATAAAGGATATAGACGTATTGTTAGAAATGTATGTGCAAAAGTGTATCATCAAATTCCTGAAATTAACGTAGTTATATAGTACGTATTGCTACGTCGAGCTATTTAATTCGTTGTTCGGTGTCACAATACTGGTTCGAAGGTATAGCAAAAAAGTAATCGATAGTGTAGTGAAGTCTAGCTTGTGTCAAACATGCAGCACGTGGAAAAGAAAGAAAGATGAAGCAGTTGAGAAATACGACAGCTGGTATGAAACTGACAATACCTGCACTATAAACCATACCGGTAGTGCAGACAAAATGGAGATTGATGCCGTGAAGGAAATGTACATCAAATCAGAGGAAGTGTACGGTGTTAAATACACCGCATATAATAGTGATCGGGCCAGTGAAACATATAAAGGTATTATGGACATTAATTCGTACGGTGAAAAAATTACTGTCCAATAAAATGAATTCGTGAATCGTGTGGAAAAACGAATGGGAGTTAGATTGAGAAACGTGAAGAAAGTAAATAAGGGCATCGACTACATTTAGACACGATCCATCTCTTATGTTAGCGATAAACTCACAGAAGTTACAGAAACAATTTACGAATATTTACCACTGGAAGATTTCTTACATTAAAGGTATCTGGGAACGAAGATCCATTGGTTTGGACGTTTGCTCCAAAGCACAATCATTGTAGACTTTTAACAATTGAAGTAGCAACATATTTTTGGCCATTAATATCTTTAACGAAGGTTCTTCAAGTATTTTAAAAGTTATGCCTTGAATGAACATAACTTCGGTAGCAGTTCTCATTAAAAAATCGAAGTGTCGACAAAAATATGATGCCCAAGCTATAGTTTGTAACTACCTACGATACATTAATCAAAGCTTGAACAATTTGATACCTAACGTAGAAATTGTTTTGCGACATTTAGAATTAGTTATAGAATATTGAACTTTCAATAGTTTGTAATACTTTTGACAATTACGTAAAATGTAAAATGTATTCGCGGTCATGATTTTACTTTTGCAGTCTCGTGTCCAAAATGATAATGGACGATTGTAGAAATTGGCCAATTTTGGATCTCATCGACAGCAAAAGTTTTTTTTACATAATAGGTTTTTGTAGGTCTTAAAAAATCCGAAGTGCGTAATTATATATCCGGAAGGTGATGGGAATGTTATCCAAAATAAGAGTAAAGTTGAAAATCTTATTAGTAAAACTGATCTATTTAATTATTGTCATCTTCTTCCAATGGTGATATATCTTCAAAATAATTATTTAGGAAATCAGCTGGTAGTTTATCGTAGATAGATATCAAGCCCACCCGAATATTTAATTGTCGACATACAGGATAAGGCAACTAAAACAGGCCACTTGAATAACTTGCTTGCTTGTAATAATAGAAAGAAAAGTGTGAGATAAAAGTTGTTCAATTTTGAGGAACACATAATGTGATAGCAATAATTATTTTGTCGGTGGAGACATAGAGAAGATACGAAGGTCAAACTCATTGTTTTAAATGGGATGATATTTTTGTTTTATTCGTATTCTAATAGAGCCTTTCAAGACGAATACAATGACCTACGAATAAAGGTCATGCAAGGTTACGCAACCTTAACATTAAAAGAAAATAAATGATTTCAAGTCACTTCTATGTTAAAATCGCATGTCTTCTCTGCTTGCTGATGTCTTGTTGATGTCGCTCTTGTAACCGTTCAAACGTATTATTAAGTGTAAATAAACATTTTCTGCTTACTAATTAGTAAGCTTACTAATTACCGTATTGGTCAAAGTATTCTTTACACTTATTCTCACGCACACATTCAATGCTAGTTCGCTAATCGTCGCGGCAGTTACAGATACATGTGAACTGAATGACGAAGAAACGATAGCGAGATAGAGATAGTGAGAGACACGCGGCAAGTGGAGCTCCATTGGCGTAGGTGCAACATATCACTATTATATAATACAATAGTTATATCTAACATAGGACAACAATTTTTACTATTTTTTTACAATATGCTGTGAAAGCATTGCTTATATAATTACCAGTAGAATGAAGTAAAATTCTGTTCAAGAACAAAAATAATTTAATAAAAATTGAATTTGAAAATAAATAAAATTGAATTTTCATTCATTTCAAAAGTAGTTACATACAGTGTGTGACACGGAACTGTCACTACGATTTTTCAGGCACTTCCAATAATCTGATGCAAAAATGTCAAATGAAAGTTAATCAGTTTCTGGTCAGCTAAAAATGTAGATATAAAAGAATTTTTCTTCGTAAATATTATAATAGCTTTCATGTATCGATATACGAACAAAATGTATCCATTGCTTTCTTAAAAAGATGTATACCTTTCTTTCAAGAAAATATTTAATTTTTATTATTTTATTCGCTCTGTATTTCTTGTATGTGGTGATAGAAATGTCAAATTTTAATATCTTTGGAACATTGTTCTCTTGGAAGACATGAATTAATACTTTTTTGTGTAAAAGAACTCGAGTTAAGTCGGATTGTGTCGTACAAAATATTTGATTCTATTAAGGAAAATTATATTTCAAAATCGTCTTTATTATTTCATCTATTGAAAAACTGTTAATATTACATAATATTCTTTCTTATATTAAATAACTCTTGTGAGATAAAACAGACGTTTTATGTATTAAATATAAGTATAAACGAAACCTCAGTAGTTTATAGCCTTCAAGCTTTATATTCGTATAAATATTGAAATAGGAACGCAATTAAAATCTATTCCTACAACCATGGCAGAGTGCATGGCTAAAGTTTAGAACATGCAACTTAGGTGGGGATGAGCGAGACTTCAAGTCAGCGGAAGGCGATACATATCTTATGATATGCGTTGTACGAAAGCGGAATAAGTGTTCATCTCTCACGTTTTGTTTCCTCAAACATAATAAAAACTTTTCAAGAAGCAGCAAGTGTGCATAATAAAAAACGTAATCGAGCCAAGAAAGCAACTGATGATGGAGCTGCAACAACAATTTTAACTGCTATAGCAGTAGACTGATACCATTTTGTAAGATACTACAGTCGATCTTGTATAACCTTCAACGACTTTCATTTATAGGTCATTGTATTTGTCTTGAAATTTGTATCGCACTTTTCTTTCCATTATTACAAACAAACAAGTTATTGAGATAGTCTGTTCAAGGTGCCTCACCCTGTATAACAACAATGAAATATTTGGGTGTGTTTGACACCTATCTACGATAAACTAGCAGCTGATTTCCTAATTATTGTACATATATTTATTATATTTTAAATTTTCTTTTAAAATCTCAAAGGCAATGTAAATAAATTAACATATGAAACTTTAAACTCAGTTTTCTTGAAACCATGTTTTTTGTGCTGACGTTGGTAATTACTCAAATATCATTTAGCCATCAGATCACATAACTACGTATCTTTTTTTCTAAAAGTAGATTCTGAGATATAAAAATGCCTAGTAGGAAAGGCCTGTTTTTTCTTAAAAACGATAATTTCCATAATTTTTGGAATTTCGAAAGTACCTTTAAGAGGGAAATTAAAAAATAATGATATTGCTTAAGTTTGGATTTTCAAATACTATTAGAGTCAAACTCACTAACGTTAGAGTATTGCGCTCACCGTGGACGAGATAATCGTCAATTTGTTTTCTCACATCTATTGTGCACGTAAAAAGTTTTCTCTTAAAATTCAATATGTATATATTCGATTTGTAATACAAAATTAATTTCAATCGGATGTATAGTATTATGAAAATTTCACAAATATGCCTCCTTGCTTTGCTGTCGTCAATGTGTTGTAATGTTTTCAATGTGAAGATTTAGAGTACCAAAAATGAATTCTATACACATTTTGAACCCACACGGTAGGTGAAAATTTACTCAAAGAAGTGAGAATTAATGTCCTTTAGCAATTATCCGTCCACGAAAAGAAGGCACAATTTGTTTACATCCTCGTTCCGCTCGTAATCCGTTTCCGCTCCTGCGATTGCAAGCAAGAATCACCGTTGGTCAAAGATGGTGACGAAGATCGACAGCGGTGATCCTAAGTTCGAGTGAGAACGAATTTGTAGTAAGATGCATTGGCGTAGGCCCCCAATAAAACCTCAAGTATTTCTAAACGGAACAATTTTCTTACAGTTTAGGTACTAACGCTAATTCGATAAGTTGCTTGTAATGAAAAAATGAATATAATTTAATATGCGTAATAATCATTAATATTTTGAAAATTAATTACAGCGAAAAGAACTAATTTGTATTTATTAAAAATGATATAAATTTATTTTCATCAAGATAAACTCTGTATAATTACAATTTACAAAAAAACAAGTCATGCTGGTATTAAAATTAGTATAACTTTTATGATTTGTAATGTAAGGAAATGTGAAGATTATGCTTGGTTTAATTTTAGTACCACTTGTTTTTGATATAAATTGTAATTATATAGATTTATATTATTTTTAATAAATAAAAATTAGTTCTTTTCGCTATAAATAATTTTCAAAATATTAACGATTATAACGCATTTTAAATTGTATTCATTTTTTCATTGCGAGAAACTTATCAAATCAATGATAGTATTTAAACAATTAACCAAATCATTCTGTTTCTTAATAACTAACATTCTATTAGAAGGCTACGCCAATGACGCAGTATTTTCTCTTATCCGGTCTCGCTACCGTCACAGTTGATCTTCGTCGTCTTCTGTCAATGGTGTTGCTTATTTGCAACGAGGATGTAAACACGTGTCTTTTTCTCGTGGTCGGATAATAATTGAAGTTATTTTCACTGTACATTAAGGATGTATGTAAAAAATATTCGATTACTTTACATGGATATTCCTAAAGATTGTGCAAAAGGATCCATACATCGCCTGCATTACATACGTATCGAGTTTTTGATTGGTAAAGAAACTTCAGTTCTCTGATGGTTCACCTCATGGTCCAGGTTACGGTTTGTGATTTTTTCAATTTTAAAAAATCAACCGAAAGCTGTCTGATCGTTACTTTTATTCCCAAGTGGTGTATTTTAAGCGTTAAAAAGAAAGCACGATAACAGTAGGTAACATCTACCGATTCATCTATCAGATTCATCTAACCTCTTTAATTCGTTCGACTAATTATGACAAAAGTTCGACTGCAAATTATGATCTTACCGGTTGACAGTCCTGCGGTTCCATGCAGGCTTTGATCTGCGAGTGTATCCACAAAGTGGATCGTTCTCTCATGGAGCTCAGGAGAAAGGCTTCGAAATCGAGGAAAACCTCGTTCTTTCTTTCTCGATACCGAGCCGGTTGATGAGGAATTATCGAAGCAAAGTCTCGGTTTCTACAGCCGTCCTTCACAAGCACGACGCTTCCTGGTGCATGAGGCTGATCAGGATCGGGACTGACGGTCACTTCCAAAAGTTTGATGTAACCCCATGCACTGTCCAGACTGATTCGAGCTCTCAGCTGAAGTTTCGTCCCGATAGGAACCGCCTGATCGACGGTTTGCGCACCTGATGTGTCCGATGCATTGCCCGTAGCTTCGCGATAAAGGGCTACCTCGTATTCCAGACGTCCTGGAGTCTCTTCGACTACTCCAGACACTCTTGCCCCGTGCGGACTGAAAAATATGTATATTAATTCGGAAGAGCTCATTTACGTTCGATTTTCTCCCCTTTGGTTATAAATACGACGTTCTTCGCGAAGTTAGAAAGTATTTAAATTAAAGATATCCATGCACGATATCATCGAAGTAATAATATTACGTGGATAATATTATTTGAAAATGTAACTTATTTCGGTAAAACGATCGAATCTCTAGAATGGCATCCGATTTGCGACGATTCGAAACCCAATTGTATGGGTGGCCGCGAACTTCGTAAATACACCTTGTTACAATATGTTCTCAGACTTGAGAAATCGTTATCAAGTAAAATGCAACCTCATCGAAGTGTAATGGAGACTTACAAGGTTCCAGCGAAGCCAGCGGCTTTGTGCCGAAGTAACGTGGGCTCCGGTGGTCGACACATTAGAATCAATTCTTGATCGGCCAGCATTACGACTCCGGGAAACGCCGGAAACCATATTCGAAGGTGAATGAAACCCTGGTAAAAATAAGATCGTGTTTATTGTGTCATCTTATGTATGCATATAAGAAATGAACGAAGAAATTTGAACAAATCATTTGGATAAACATGGATACCGTTCGAAAGCGGATCAAATGGTTTCGCGATACAAATTTTATTTTGAAAGATCAAAAACAAAGCAGCAGTTCACAACCAATCAATACGGATGAAATAGCGAACTCGATTGAATAGAGTTTAAAGTACGAAACAAGAAAGATTATCGACGTGTCTGAAAATTGTACACGAATCAGTTGCATTACACACAAGAAAACTTGGTCCTCATTTTTAAAGCAAACAATTATTGACGATGAGAAATGTCAGTTGAATTGTTCCTTAAAAAGGTTTTCCTGTCTATTTGATGGGATTACAGATAAATACTTTATTATGAGCTTTTACCACACATCTGAACGATTGACAGCGAAAAATACAAAGTACATATTTAATACACTCATAAAGAAAGGTGAACAGACTTATTGCACAAACTAATAGAATCATTCTATCTATTTAATAAAATCTATTTCTCTTAATAAATATCACGATGAATACGTTCATTGGAATACGTTCTAATGTTAATATCGTAACACGCTGTTGAAAATAAACTTGGCGAGGTGTTCAATATTTCAAATGCTTTAATGTCGTATCAAATTATTCTACAAGCCTTCGCGTATTTTGATTTATAAAAATCTTCGATGAGAAACGTAATTTTACCTGTTCGAATAGCATAACGTCGGTCAATGCTTTCTACAGATTGTTTCTGAAATATTGTACTCATCGAAAAGATGGGAAGGAATTATATCGAACATGAGTCTGGAAACATATTCTCCTCGAGGTATAACCATTTTTGGTGCACGACTCAGATTCGCAAAAATATCTGATAAGTTACAGCTAATGTTATCATTTCTTCTCGTTAAAAGTAAACAGTAGGGAATTTGAGTTTGGATCAATCAACTTGGTATTGTGATCATTGAACGTCGTAGTAAGTATTCAAATTATCAGACTCTGTCTAAAGGTAAAGATAAGTGGGCTGGCAAAGAGAGATTGGTACTTTAATATTATTTATAGGGACATCTCAAGGCTTTATTTCACGATGCTCCTGTTGCCACTGTGGAAACACTCCAAAATTGTTCCACACCAAATTAATCATTTCTTTTGTTCGACGACAGGGATTTTGATGAAATTAAAGAATATGGTTGCCTGTGTGAAATTATGGAGGATTTAAGTCATCATTTTATTGGTTTTTGGAAATTTGTTCCACGTATAAATGAATTTTTATCATAGAAACTATCGATCTCCCAATGTTATTTTTTCTTTTTTTATTCGTTTTAGTTGAAATGGATCAGTTGGTCAGTTCATGGTCATTTGAAACGAATTTTTTATTAAGACACGAAGTTGATTTTTTCAATACGAAAATTACACATCTTGAAGTTGAGGATTATCCTATTATAGAGAGTGAATAAAAACTTCCACTAGCAAAATAAATTTTTTTAATTGTTCGACTTCTATTATCTTCTCTAATTGCCACGATACGAGAAATGTTTCAAATGTAATTTCAACGATTTTAACGAGCGAATACACCGCGAGGAAAATTTGTTTAAACGGGTAACTGGTTTAGAATTTTCACACAAATATATATATTAAGATATCCAAAATAATAGGTATATCCTTAAAATGATCCAGACTTAAAAGTTTAAATCAAATGTAACTTTTATTTCCCCCGAGACTCAACACTGGAGTGACAACGGACGGCAACCTGTAAATCTAAATGAACACGTCTATTGTAGGACCATAGAAATGAATAAATACATTCGTAGTACGTATTTACATTCATTCGTAGTTCAGCGGGACAGTCAATTACCGATTTATCCAATCGTACGACAAAGCCATTTTCATAAGTTGAACAGTCGTTAACTCACTTGGGTCTCACAGAGATAACCGATCGGACTATCTAAGTTATCGTCGTATTCTTTCCCCGTGAAATTATTTGGAAATGGTTGTTATCTATACCAATAATCGTACGACAAAGCCATTTTCATAAGTTGAACAGTCGTTAACTCACTTGGGTCTCACAGAGGTAACCGATCGGACTATCTAAGTTATCGTCGTATTCTTTCCCCGTGAAATTATTTGGAAATGGTTGTTATCTATACTAATAATCGTACGACAAAGCCATTTTCATAAGTTGAACAGTCGTTAACTCACTTGGGTCTCACAGAGGTAACCGATCGGACTATCTAAGTTATCGTCGTATTCTTTCCCCGTGAAATTATTTGGAAATGGTTGTTATCTATACCAATAATCGTACGACAAAGCCATTTTCATAAGTTGAACAGTCGTTAACTCACTTGGGTCTCACAGAGGTAACCGATCGAACTATCTAAGTTATCGTCGTATTCTTTCCCCGTGAAATTATTTGGAAATGGTTGTTATCTATACTAATAATCGTACGACAAAGCCATTTTCATAAGTTGAACAGTCGTTAACTCACTTGGGTCTCACAGAGGTAACCGATCGGACTATCTAAGTTATCGTCGTATTCTTTCCCCGTGAAATTATTTGGAAATGGTTGTTATCTATACTGACGAGGCATTCGTTGGTTCGTTGATTCCGACTCACGTTTCTCTTTAGGATGCCGCATCTCGAGAAGTCAGTCACCTTCAGGAAGTAGTTGTCTTCCTGGGGATCGTTGGGATCTGGCCTGATCTGGCAGTGAATATCGGTGAGCGGATTGACGGATCTGTCGTCCGCAAAGAGCGGCGCCCCTCTGAAGCTGACTGGTCTTTTGATCTTTGCTGTCAGCAAATCGGCGGCTGATCCTGCGCCACTGCACTGGATGTCAGAGACCTCGTAATCCTGGGCAACGGTAGCGGCAACCTGAAACAATACCGTCGTTCTTCATCTGCGTGGTTTTGCTCGAGTGACACTCACAAGGAGAACGTCAGACCTGATCCTCACCGATTTTAACGATACTTCGCAGATTTGGAGACTCACGTGTACGACTATCGTAACCAGAGTTGTGGCAGTTGACGGCCAATTAATTGCGAAAAGATAAGTGTAAAAAGATAAGTTTGAAAGAATCGCTCAGTCAGGGATACTCTAGTAATATAAATCGTTCTTTTCGAGAATGACTATGGCGTAGTGGCAAGCGTAAGGGACTATTTATATTTGATCTCGAGTTCGAATCCTATGAAGCGTAGAATCTTTCTTTCGTTGATCCTCTTTATCGATGTTTCTTTTCTTGTATTAATGGTACGACGCTGCGAACAATGAAAGAATTATGGTCGGTGTAAATTTGTTTCTAACTGGAAATATATTACTTCTGCGTCTACAGAGCGTTGCAAGCGATCCAGTTACGAACCGAACGATCCTCGAAGTTTTGATTTTGAAATCTCGTACCTACCACTTTCACGAGGACTTTGTCGTCTCGATACTAATACAACAAGTTCCTTTTGTTGGTATTTTTAGTTTTGAAAACAGAAAATAATCTCATCGTCAGTCTCTATCCAGACCAAGAAGTTTTAGTTCCTTCGAATTGTTTTCAAGACGTCCTTGCAGTGTTCCAATCCGGATTATATCACTGGTGGAATTGTCTCAGACTCCAGCAACAAACGTGACTCAAGAGGAAGAGGAGGGTAATTAATTCGAGTCGAATACTCCTGATTTTATTTTACGGTTCGCAATCTTTGGATCGAAAAGATCTAAACGTAGACATGTACCGTACAAAGTGAGATGCAAAATGCATTTGAGTCATCGTTGCATCTCACTTTCTCGTGTTTCGTTTCTCACGTTACTTGTCGAGCAGTGAGTTTCTACATTTGTCCAATTCAACCAATAGTAATAGTGTATTGCGTCGAGGCGTCGACGTCGCGTCACGATTAATGTGAATGGACCATTTCTCCATTTCCTTGTGATTTTTCAACTTGTACAACACTTGTAACGATACACGGTGTTTGTCAATTTCAGGAGAGCCTTCGATTTGTTAGTGCATTCTTTGACAGTCGTATACGAGGTCGAAATCAACGGTAAATTTATTCGAATCCTTCGCAATCTGTACCAGAAGGCTGCCACACGAGTCGAAAGTAATAATTCCATTTTCGTTGGAATTGTTACTTCGTCTCTGTTTTCGAGGAGGATGGCTTTATCGAGGTCGACAGTAGAGCAGATATTTTACTCTTTGCCGACTGTCTGGTTTTATTTACCAGGGATATTGTGGACATTCGACAGAAACTCAACACGATGGAAAGATACCGTGTTAAAAAGGGCCTGGAGGTAAACCTGAATAAGACAATGATCGTAAAGTTCAAGAGAACTGGACGACTCGGAAAGAAAAGAGCTATTATGGTAGGTGGCAGGAGGAGGGAGATCGTTGAAGTGACAACTTCATTTATGTCTATTCTCGAATTCATGGACCTTTAATTTGGCGACTGCCGGGGCCCTTGTAAAGGGCGACTCAACTCTGAAGCTATTCTTGTCGGTAAAAGGTGCGACAGCCAGTTCGCATAAATACGTTTTGCGTCCCACAAAAGACTATTCGAATCAATGGTGACTTTCATCAATGGTCCTTCACGCTTCGGGCATTTGAAGTTTAAACACTGTATAACCAACTTGACTGAATACAAACGGACTTTTACAAACGATATTTAGGTCGCCGGTGTACTCCTGGCTATCTATTTAAACTGTTCGATAAATCGAAACTTTGTTTTTACTTTTCGTGCATACCAATTACCAAACTATGGTGTACTTCTTGACCAATTTTAATTAACAAAAATTTCATTCAAGATTACTGCTTCTAAACTCTTTAAATTGTTAAAAGTAAAAAGGAAAGGTATTTCAAATTTATTGTTGCCTGTAACATCTGGAATAATTACACAATTTATCGAAACCTCTTCAAAATCAAACCAGTATTGAAAGACAATTTCCGTTAAAAAGAAGACAAAAAACATCGACAAGATTTATAAAGCAATCGAGTTACTGTTCAAAATTGGGCATTCTGGTTGTTATTGGTCCATCTGCTTGGTGAACACGAACAGAGTCGATATGGCGACCTCCAAGTATAGTTGGCACGTGGAAAAGATAATTGGGAAGGGATAAATGTGTTTACCGCGTTTTAAAGGAGATTAATTCGTAGGTTGTAAATTTGGTTAATTACTGAATTTGCTCACCTGAGTTGGCTCAAGGGTCTATATATTTCTGTGTGTAGTTCATTTCAATGTTGTTTTGTTAAATTGTAACAGAAGTCAGAAGTTCTGTAATTGTATACTTCTGGGACCTGCGCTGTACGTTGATATAGTCGTTCGTAATAAAATATACACAAACTATTCAATAAATAGTAAAATAATAAAATAAAATAAAATTTTTAGCAGTAATTGGTCTTTGCTAGCTAGAATTTGGGTATCATCTGGTCAATTATTTTCAATTCCCTAATAAATCTAAACAAAAACGGTTTAAATATTCAAAAATTTCGATTATTTTTTTAATCGGTGAAACAGTCTTTCTAAGATAGAAAATTGTTGTTCTACAAGTGATGCGTAAACTTCGAATGCGTTGTTAGATGGTGTATATTTTAGTAGACAGAGATTATAAGGCGAAGTAATTATTATTTATTTACATAAATTATGAAAGGGGGCAATTGGGAGCCGAGAACCGTGGAAAGTATGCAAACGACGAAAGAGGTAATTTCATTAAGGCATATTTTTCCGCTTCTTCGTAAATAAAGTAAAATATGTATAGAAATATTCTATTTTTTTCTATGTTTTTCAATTCCCTCCAAAATTGAATTATATTGGGTTTTCGAAATTTTCTTGGTCTTTCGTCGACATTGTATCCATTTTTATACCAGGAACATTTAAACAAAGTATTGTAACGTGGAGACATAATTTCATCAATAGCTTGTAAATCAATTATGGAAGAAATTTATTATTTGTGCGACGATATATTTAATTTTTGTCGGTTTATTTTTTCACCTTAAATTTCGAATTGGGCAGAAATGAAAAAAACCTATCGTATCGATTTTAGTATTGGAAGTAACTATTTATTTTATACCGATTGAACTTCTTTTTTCACTTTTTCTACATTCACAATTTTAGTATCCGTTAATGAAGCATTGGGATTGAAAATTTATATCACATATGTATTTAGATACTTACTATTTTAATCGGTATCTATTGATACTATCGAGTAGATATTAAAACGGTTCAATAGAACGATATTTCATTATCTAATATTGAAAACAACAATGCGATATTAAATAATCACATTGATAACGTTAATGATAAGCTACGTATGTAGTATCTATAGTTTCTTGCAGTTATAGAAGTATTAACACATTGACTGTCGCGCAATTTATTTATCAATGGATAAATGTTAAACTGTAAATATTAATTTACATCGAGAGTTACATTATTTACGTGCGAATGAAACCTGAACTTTATTTTTCAGATATTCTGCATTAAGTGGTTAATATAAATTCTATGAAGTAAATTCTCTTTTGTAGTTAATATAAAGTAAATTATGAAAAAGCTTGAAATATGCATAACGGAAACTTGTATAGAATCAACTTAGGAAATTAATGGATAGTGAAATTTGTTTACATTCATTTTATTATATTTTATCTGTGTTTTTAATCTGGTTCGGATTGACTACACTTTATCAGTTATCTAACAAATATATATTCAACGCTATCGGATGAAGGTTGATCCATATCCTGATCGCTCTCTTATGTCAATTTCTCACCTCGTTGCATTTTCATAGCACATATAAAGGAACTAGAGTTTCAAAATAATTTAAAGTGTTTTTATTACTACTTTGTAACACCGAACAATATTTTTATAGAAGATATATATTATAATACATATAATAGAATACGATATGAAAGCGGAAGAACAGATTAATATACAAGTAATAGTATATTTATATTTCCATAAATCAAAGGTAGTAACAATATATTTACCTTTGCCAATATACAATACTTTGCTAATTAAAGAAACAATTTTTAAATTCTTTTGCTAGAGAGTACATAGCAATTTGTTCAACCGTGTCATTGACAATCTCTTCTTTTTTTAACGTCGCGACGTGTCGGGTCAATGTACCTATTAACTAACCTCATTGGATTGGAGTCGTAGTAATATTTCCTTAATTAACGTAGATCATCTCAATTTCCTTTTACGATATTACTGAGACACCTCTTAAGTGCTTATCAAAGTAGCTGTTGTGGTGTTGCCTTCGATACGAAACAAGGTGCCTAACACGCGAACAGAACAGACTTCAACGCGAATAACGGTGTAAAGAAACGCTCTGATGCCTGCCTAAGATATTTGTTATGTATACCATACAGATTGCCCAGTGCACGGTCAGCTACACGAGTAATCGTGGTACAGGTCATGATTATTTCAAGGTAGGTCAATCAAGTTTCCGAGATTGCGCGAGTTATACGATAACCGCTAATAACGTTAGCCTCAGGTTACTACTCTATATAAATTATAAGATTGAAACTATTAAATTCAATATTTCTTAGTTTATTAAGAACATTGATAAACTGGTGATCAAAATTACTTGAAAATTGATGTACTTATTAAATTTCGTTGATATTTACGAATACGTAGCCCACACGATTAACGATAAGTGTTAGAATAATTTAAGTAATATTGTATTTATCAACAAACACTTCAAACAGCGTGAAAACACCCGATTGGCGAACAAAATGTACATTTGATAAATGATATACTACTTTTAAATTTATACATACAGAAACTGGTGATAGTATATTGAAAATTGTTTTATATATTTAAAATACTCAGCTTTATTGAAATTGAACGTCTGTGGAACACGTTGAAGCAGAGTTGCAGTTACTCCGTGTTAAAACGCGAGGGAATTTGTTTCTGGAATCGAATGTTTAATAAAGGCAACGAGACAATTTTTGAAGCAAGTTATAACGGGGGATGTAAAATTTATAATAACCTCGAGCGGAAGAGATCCTGGGGAAAGCGAAATGAACCACCTTTAACGACCCTAAAAGCCGGTCTTCATCCGAAGAATGTCGTGCTTTGTGTCTGGTGGGACTGAAAAGAAAGCCTAAATTACGAGCTTCTACCAAACAACCAGATGATAAATTCGGAAAAGTATCGCTCGCAATTAGACGAATTAAAGACAGCGATTGAACAAAACGTGCGAAACTACTTTCATTAAACTAACGAATCGAAAAGATGTGTTTCAACAATGGCGGCCTTGTGTGTCTTTTACTTACATTTCGACTGTACACTGTACATAAACCTTTTCTTCCATTTTAACTGCCAGTTTACACTGTTCAGAAGGTGACATTTGTACGACTAATGTACACTAACATTTGACGATAAAATGATACAGTTCAAGTTCAGAATGTTGAATTTTCAAAATTGTCCTTCTCGACGTACGTTTGATAAAACAGTTCATGTATTATTTCATTTTATGAATAGACAACTTTCCTCCCGAAGAAATGCATCGAAATGGGCAGTCCTCACTTTTAGAATCTAAATTATACTAATAATGGAAATACAGTACTTACTCTACGGATGGAAGAAGTGCAATCGGATTCGTTTTATTTCATATAACCGGGGGAAAAAGAGTTTCCATTCTATGCATTGACCTTTGTATCTCATTTAGGTTAAGTCCAAACATTGTACATGCCACACGATGAGAAAAGTGAATGGAATTCACCGAGAGTGAACGAAATAGCGCAACAGTTTGCGAGTGTTGGATAACAAGCTAAGTTATCCAGTAATGAAAATTAATATTGTAACATTTCTCGATACATCTTCATGAGAATGCTAATCGATTGGTGAGCTCCCCCAACATAAGTCCATACACTGCTAAACAATTGACAATATTCTCCCGATGATACAACGATAAATATACAACTTCTGATTTTCATTAAATAATGAAATTCGATTCAACGTCGCTCGCGTTAAATAAACAAAGCAGTGTTAAGAATAATTTTATTCAATTCAGCCCAAGAATAATTATTTCATACAACTGTCCTCGTATCCTCGAAGACCATTGTAAAACGTTGTTTATCATAATTTATAACACTTCGTACTAATAAGTATATTGAAATTTGTCCAAATGGAACTTTTGGCATAGAAAATAATTCGAACATCAACATGTGATACTTGAACTGTTTTTTTTTTTCGTCAATTACAATGTTACGGAATATACCGTGTTGAAAGAAATACTCGTGATCTTATAACTTCAAAAAAAGCAATCTTGAGAAAAGAATTTTATCGTCAGATTTTTTCTACAAGGTTTACTATCTATTCTATCCTAAAAGGGAAACTTTAGTTACTCTCAGTGTTACCCACACACCAATTTGTTCACTCAACTATCCTAGTAGTCCCTGGTGTTGGTCGTACACCTGTTTCTCCACGAGAACCATTTTTCTTCAGTCTCCTCGTATTCTCGAAACTCTAATATAAAATATTCTCTGCTTTGCTTCAGCTCAACCTTCGTTCGTCACATCGCAATATTTACTCATTCGAAACAAATAATTTGTTTCGAATACAGTTTTCTTTAACGTTAAAAGAGCAGTAATATTTAAAGCAATACGATAAAAAGAGACGCCATGTACACATAAGAATCGATGCTTAACATTCTGTCAATCTGTATGAAAAGTAATGTTTTGTAACTTATGGTATTAATGTGACTGTAATCTCGGCAGAATTGTACTTTATACATAATTACAGCTGTTAAATAAATGAGTAAGAATGGGTAAAATATTATTCTACTACGCTATAAAATGGTAGCATAATTTAGCTTGGGAGGAAACAATAAACTCTAATCATTTAAGTATTTGTCTCCTTCGATGTTCATCGCTGTGAATTTTGTTATAATTAATGTTGCAATATCGAGTGAATGGAATTTCCATCTACCAATGATTGTCATCAGGGAATATTACGTAGGTGAATGTTAATCATACTATTCCGAAGGAAATGGAAGACATTGTTATCGAAGCTTTGTTAACAAAAGGGTATACGTTGCCAACAATTTCTTCCCTTATATGTATTAAGAAGAGGGTGGTTGGAAAATTAAATCGGTAATAAGGTGAAAGGGTAAAGTATAGCGAAATGCTGTTTTACAACTTTGACTTATGCCAATGACTTAAAAAAATAAAACGGACCGGAAACTGTTACTATATATGTAGGTGTATTAGGGATTGCAAATTTACCAAATTTTTCAATTACCGAGAATTTATCGGTATTTAATTTTTATTTTCTAAAAAACTATCAATACTAACAATTCTTATCAAAAGAATAGTAAACATTAATAATAAAAATTGGATTCGTATATATCGAACATTAAAAACAAAAAATGGAATTTGAGAGAAATTATTAATCGCTAAATTTTTCTTCGGGAGAAAAATGTTGAAGTAAACGAACGTAGCAGTCTGAAATTTTAACTTGAAAAAGTTTTATAGTTGAACTTGGGGGAAAAAAGAAACCAATCGAAGAAAGAAAGGCAAATGCAAATAAAAGAAAAGCTGAAAGAAAATTAAAGAAAAGTGAAAGAAACGATAGAGCAAGAAAAGAAAAAAGAAGGCTGTGAGAGAATTAAGGGAACTTCAAAAATCAAAAGAAGAAGGAAATTTATTAGGGGAAGGAATAAAAAAGAAATAAATAGGAAGTTTAACTATAACAAAGAACCAATATGTTATTTGCAAAGAATTATTTAACGAAGATCAGATAGAGTGTATCGAATGTGAAGGTTGAGCACACGTCGAATGCATGGATCAAGAAAATATTAATTATTTTACTTGTAATTTATATAAAAATAAAATTTGAATATTATCGCAACTTTTAAATGTCTTTTATTAACATCATTAATCGTTTAAACCTGAAAATTTGAATCTACTAATTAAATAGCTGGTCGATATTGAGCGACAAATTTTTAATTCCTACTAGTTACAATTTTTATACTTTTACGAATTATTAATTCTTAAAATTAATAATTAATTCTTATTTCACATTTTTGAAATTTGATTTTGTACCCAAAATATAACCAAAAACAGTTTATAGCAATTGGTACTGCACGATTCTCCCAAAATCTTAAGCAAGAACACAGAGACATATAATTTTTTGAAAGATGTTTTGTTAACCTATTTCTGTCTTATTTTTATGCATAGTCCACCTTTAAAAAATTTTCTTTCGATTAAGAGAAAATGTTCTTTTGTAGAAAATTACTCCAGCTGTATTTATACATAGAGCGAGCCTTTACAGATAAAGTGATCAGTATCTTTATGCCCTGAAGATAATAGTTTCGTTTTACCTTATCATCAAGTTTGAAAACAAATATTAAAATAACCGTTAGCTTTAAGCATAGTGAGTTTAACGTTAATCATCATTTTAAATGTGTACACATTGCGATGCCTAGATACGTGTATTATGGCAATCTACAAACATGAATAAAACTAATTATGATTAATGCATTTAGCAGACCTTAAAACCATAAATCAATTTGATATTAATAATTTGAATGAATACATATATTTGCATATATTCTTGAAACCAGTTGATACATTTATTAATAATATAATATAAAGAATATAACTTTAATTAACAATTTATTCGTATCGTACATCAACATGTTTCTTGATATAATATTCAAAGGTAATAAATTTCTTTTTCAATATTTAAAGAGAAATTTTACATTGTTTCTTTTGGGAGGAGAGGAGAGGAACATAAATCTGGGAAATGTAATTTAAATACTTTATGAGTAAAATTTATCATCATTAACAATATAAAATAAGGCAAGAATATTTTGATATTACATTGTTTAATGAGCATTGTTACGAAACGGCAGTCGAGTTTATGGATAAATTTAAAATTTAAACAGTCACGAAAGCAGCGATTACACGTTTAGATAATAAATTATTTATACTGTTCTTGTCAATCGTGTTTAGATTATTTAACACAGCATTGCATCACAGAAAATTATAAATAATTCGTAAATGTTTTTGCGCTATTATTTTAACTACCGATCAAGTTGTGTATTATATACTTATAAGAAGGAAATACGAAATTGTAGTTCGTAGAAAATAATTATGACAATTATCTTTTATCTCTTGATAAACAGACAGACATTACTCATGGAATATCAGTGTTTAGTATTGCGCATTGAAAATGATTATTGTAACAGCATTTTAATGCGTTAAAGATCGAGCGAATAAATTAAAATATAAAGTTTCGAACATTCGACGATGATTTATGAATAATATTTAAAAATTATTCATGTTACTTATTCCTTTTGCACAAATACATATACGTACATAACAGAGTAGTTGGTTATTGAGAATACAATTTAAATTATAATACAATATTTCGAATCTCGTTTTATACTTTCTTTATGAAATGTACTTAAAATTATGAAATAAATGGTCCATTGCAATTCAGTAATGAAACGATGGTTATAAAATGGATATTTTTCAAATAATATACGTGTGTATATATATTTAGAAAATATAACGTATGGAAATAACTTACATACATAGTGACATATATAAGTCAAAAATGTTACATAGAGATAACACGTGTCAAATATTAAAATATTAAGAAATAGGCCAATATAAAGTAACAGTGTCGGAAAAAAACATAGAGAATAAATGTAATTGCAACAATACAAATCTGTGACTGTTGGATTAATTTGCTGATTTTCCTTTTATACATCGCTATGTTTTATCGAGGTAAGAAAAAGATCAAACTCGTGGGTTTTTATTATGACAACGACTATGATATCATTATTATTATTCGTGTCTTAATATTTTTGGAAACTATCGTATTAAACCTTTTCGTGGCAAGACTGTAAGTGCATAGTATGCCTTCTGTGCGGCAATTCAGTAATCATACTTGCAAAACATGTACGTTGAATACCTGCAGGCGTTAACCACACGTAGTGTACTAATTGGCTGAGTGCTTATAAACGCTCATAGGATCGAACAGATTAAAGCTGTGTTTCTCAAACTGTACTTCGCTGACTCGTGAGGGTCGGTAAACATGATAGGAGCCCATGAATCCCCGCAAGGAAAAAAACGCATATTATACGTATAACGAAACAAAAAAACTCGTAGTATTTCCTTCTTATTAAAATGTCCCGTTAAAAAGATTTCTATCGTCAATAGTAAACTCGTACAAAAAGGAAGTTGCAAAGCTTGAAAGTTTGGAACAGATCAAATTCTTTTACAGTTTTATTAGCATTGTTTTGTACTTGTAACATATTTATCACTTTCTCTATCTGATTTTTCGTTCACAATGAAACAGTTCTTCTCAAAGGAAAAATAATAAGAAATTTTTTAAATACTGTTCAATATAGAAACTAAATTTATTATTAAATAGTATTAAGTGAATCCCAAAAGTATTCGTATAAGTTTGTCAATTCTTTTCATATTTACTTTTATACGTTACTTTAATAAACAACGTTCGAAATGTAAAAACATATTTCTTTTTAAACATTTTTGTAATGTATTAAAAGTCCCCAATAAATGTTCCTTTCTCGAGTTAGTCCTTGGAAAGGTGATGTTTGAGAAACACTGGATTAAAGAAAGTATTTTATCGGAAGGAAAATGTATATCTATACCTGAAATTGTGGTTGGGACACTTGAGCTATCCAATTTGTCGAGTTAATGGAAGTTTAATCAAACCTTGTTTCAAATTGAATGTTGAATTGTAGATAATGACAAAACGAAGGGGTGTTTTTTGATCGACAAACTAACACCGATTGTTGGGTGAAGCAGACATCGACAGGAAATTCAATTCAGTCTATGAATAATAATGGCAACGATTAAAGTGGTAATGGTACATTCACTGGGGTTAATAGAAAAGACACGATAGTACATTTTCATTTACCAAATTTGTATTTTCAAAATTTATATTGCGTCATTCCACGTTACGTTGTTTCTTCAAACAGAATCATAATCTTACACTCTCGCTCGTTCAAAATCGCAAATTGTCTATTACAGTTTCGTGCAAATTGTTTTTGAAATAGGTAACCGAACATTAGAAGCGTATTCTACTCGTCGTAAGAATAAGAAATCATATCGAGTAGTGAAGCTCAGAATGGAAACAATAATAATAAAAAAAACTAAGTTTGATTCAATGGATGCCTGTGTTAAATTAGTAACTATTCGCGACAGACCATTTTCAATCATAAATGATGTGAAACGATCTGAAATAATTAATTCTGAAATAAGAAGTGTCACATTTTGTGAAACGATAACAGAAGCAAGACATTTGTACATAAAACATACACAAAAAGAACCTCGCAATAGAAATCGAACAAATGTGCTAAATATAATGGAATAAAATCTCGCGATAAGAGATCGTTTTTATCGAATTTCTTGTATATTCACTGGCCAATTTTATCCATTTTGTAACCAACACATTTCTCCATTTTCTTCATTTACATCAGAATATTTAAAATTTTATTCTTGCCATGAATTCGAATTTTATAATTTTCCTTTTCAATTTTTTTTCGATTACGATAGAAAACCAATGATTTTTATTTATTCATCGTTGGTTGTTCCTTTAGATTTCGTATTTTACCAAAAATGTTTGGAACGTGCAATAAAGTAAATTCTGAACCGTATCTCTTGAAACAAAATATTTTCCCCCAATCGTTCTTTACTTTAATCCATCACAGGTGATTTCGAAGCGTAGGTCATTGATTCCTGTTACAAGTCTCTGTTACGAGGTAAATAAACAAATGTATATCGTTCCATTAAAAAAAGGACGAATTACTTTGAAATGTTCTTGGCGCTCCCGCTTGGAACCGAAGAAACGTCACCGAACTATTATACTTATGCTCTCCGTGAAGTTAAATAGCTCCTGCCTCGAACGTTCTTTTCTGTCGTCACAATAACCGATTTTGCATGTAAATAACGCGTTTGAAAGTGACACTCGTGAATAATGCCTGACTTAATTCAATCGACGCTCAGAATCTTAAAGGGAAGAAACAAACAAGTGAAACCTGCTAGTATGCTCTACTAATATTCCACTAAGTATGTATGCATGTGTGTCGATAAATGGAGATTGATAGTTGTCGACAAGACAATCGTCCAACTGTTTAGAGTTACTCCCGATATTTCAAACAGCTACGACATTTTATTTCTGAGTCCATTAATTTATACATATATCCGGTAACGTCGTGCCATGAGCGAGTAACGTGTCGTGCGGTTACAATATGTATGTATGTATGTATGTACGTATGTACAGATGTATGTATGTATGTATGTATGTATTTATGTATGTATTTATGTACGTACGGATGTATATATGTTTTCCCGTTTCGAACGAAAGAACCGTAACCGTCTTTTTATGATGCCATAAATTCCGTTCTTTTTAGCATTGCTTGGGTAAAATGTCCAATCGTTTCTATGCTTACGATTCTGTGTAGTCAATAGTTTCGCGAGTGTTTGAGATTAGTTTACAGCGGTAGAACGCGTTTCGAAACTTATTTCTAAATGTGGTAATAGAAAATTATTAAATAATTCATATTATCAGACAATGACAGTACCAAAGAAGAGATCCCGAGTACCAGCGTTGGTTCTGCGTAGATTTACAATACAAAATTCAACGCGTGTCGATCACCGACGCGAGCGTACTGATCTTTATAGGTAGATACATACATATCTACCTATGTGGATACATACATACATATCTACCTATGTGGATACATACATACATATCTACCTATGTGGATACATAGATACATACGTGTCTGTGTTAATAAAAAGAATTTCCGATCGTTGACACACATGAGTCCGAAGAAAGAAATTTCGAACCGAGAGAACGATCGTCTGAATTTAATCTTAGATTTGGAAAAAATGAAATAGAATTTATGTGTAAACTTTGTCACGTATCGTGAAGAAAATGTTTGTAAGCCTACGGTCATTATTTAGCTACAGGTGGTTTTAATGTGCCCACAAATTTCGAATATTTGGAAAAGTATTCCAAAATTATAATTTCCAGTTCTTCTAAACGCGAGCGTGGCTTCGGCAGCATGAATTTCGATATCAACGAAGACAAAATCCTGTATTCTTATTAATTATGTGATAAACCTGTTGCTTATTAAACTACACGATCCACCGTTACAATCGTGGATATCTTTTTGTTTATTTCCAAATTTAACTGCAGACTCAATTTCTTGATCTTTCGTTTCGTGCGTTTAACATTTTATTAAGTAGTTATAAATAAATATTGAATAAAAATCTTTATCTTTGAGTTACTAATTTTTGATTACATATATGACATTATTAGTCTAGAAATAAATTTTATTAACGACTGTCCTAACCATTACAAAACACTGTCTTAACAAGAAAAGAATATTTTCTTGAGGACATCCTTCATTTGAATGATAGAACTTTTGGATAACGAAAATTTGTCTATATTAAAACATAACATGAAAATTGAATTAAGCTAACTACGAGCTTTTATATGGGATCATCTAAGGTCTTATTTGATAATTAGCAAAATATTCAAACCATTAACAGCCTAATGAAAGTTTTGCAAGGAAGTAGATACTTAGCAAACTTTCTACAAATAGATCAGTCGCATAATGAAAGTTTTACCGAAATTAACGCTTTTTCAAGAGAAAGATTAAACATTAAATACTCATACCTTCTGATGTGAATATTACCACGATTCTTAATAAGGAAATTAATAACACGTTTATGTGTCTTTTTAAATTTATTTAGTATATTCTACAATCATAATGGACAGCTTGTAAAAAGATATGGTTCCTTAGACGATGTTTAACATTTAACGTTAGAACAAAGTCTAACGATAACAAGTGAATTTTGCGTGTTTACTTGAATTATTCAACGGTTTCTAATAAAAGTGATGAATATTCGTTATTATTGGTGAAATAGTTACTTGCAATTCATTCGATATATTTCACAGTTCGAACACGTTTATGCAAATCATGTACAATGTGTAGAGGTATTACGCTGAAATGTGATCGTAGGAAATATTGAATCGTAGGTATTTGTTTTATCGTAAAGAAGCAGCTTATAAAAAGTTTCCGATCGAGGCTTCTGTGGTTGATTTAGAATTATGATAATATCAAATTGGCTATTAGATTATACCTCGGTCGTCGAACGATATATCAAGGTAAATTCAATTGGTTAAGAAACGTTCGATAAGGAGGCGTCTGCCTTGAATTAATAAGCACCGTTTAGGTAGAATTAACGTTTTAACCTGGAATGTACCGTATAGACGTTACAAATGAAAAAATTCTACGTTTTCGTCAGAACAACACGTGGAACCAAGAGATCACATTTTTTTCAAACTTACAACATTAAATACTCATACCTTCTGATACGAATATTACTACGATTCTTAATAAGGAAATCAATAACACGTTCATGTGTCTTTTTAAATTTGTTTAGTACATTCTACAATCATAATAAACAACGTGTTAATAGACATACTTAATTTTCACGTATTCTCAAAACCGTGAAAACACGAGTATACGAAAATCGAAATCAATGGTATCCATAGAACGTGATCAAATTTCATATTCAAATTACCTAAATTCCTCTACTTTTGTTTCTCGACGCACGCAAAATTTTCCCTCATTTTCCTCTCTCTTTACCCGAGTTCCATTTCTCATTGTTTCGAATTTACATAAAACGCTTCCGATTCGTGCAACGTGAAACATCTAAAAAAAAATACCTATGATTCAACTGGCATGTTGTACGAAAAGTGTACTCTTGTCGTTCAATGAATGTACACCGTCAATTTCCGAGTCGCGCGTGCGCAATGAGCTTGAAGCGGATTCGATAAGTTGAAGAATTACGAATCTTGAGTAGGAGCTGGTGTACCCACCGTGCAGAATCCAGCGATCAGAACCGTCAGCATGATCTCGATCGTCCTCTTCTCTATCCTTGTAATTGTTCGCTGGCTTCTAGGAACACGCGAAAAAAACACACTTCCTGGCAGGAAGGATTCCACGGTGAGGGATGCAATTTTGACGAAGATTCCCGATGAACTGAGCCGCGTGTACCGCGTAAGAATTCTCCCTTCCGTAGTAGATTGTTCCTCCAACGGGTACCGTCTCCCGGAGAGGGGGATAGGGGGTAGAGGGGTGGGTGGGTAGGAACGGAAATCAAGGAATCAGAGAACCACCGGCCCATCCAGAGTACTGTTAATGCATGCTTGCTGCCTCTGCTAACAACCATCCTTACCGAGTCCTCTTCGCGAGCAGCGACTGCCTCGAACGAATACCGTGTCTTCTTGTCTCTCGATCTTTCTTCGGGATTGCCCTCATCGAAGTCCTTTAAACCGTTCAACATCGAATTATCCTTGCTTTTTCAACTGGAGTTCAATATTCGTGAATTTCGTTGATTCTGTTGATTAAAGTTACTACGTTACCTAGGAACGATACACCGTCATCTGAGAAGTATCTAGCAATATCGAGAAACTTGTACATCGTTTATAAAAAAAAAAAAAAAACAGAAACAACGTTACCGTAAGTTTGTACACTTTTTCTTGGTTGGTGAAGAACTATAAAAATGTGAGATTGAAATAATTTCATTTGTAATTTATTATGAGAACGGTTAGAATAAATGGTGTATTTTGGAATTTTGGTGTAATTGGAATCCGAAAGAAAGTAGCACGTTTGAATGCGTTTGTACGAAAGGAAGTTTACTTTAAAGAACAATGGTCTCTTTCTTTTCGGAGATAATTAGTGACTTGAAAACCGATTTAACTATGGTACGTACGTATACCCGTTGAATTTCAAACTACATATATATGCAAAATAGATTGCGTGAATGTGAAATTCGATATCTAAAATAATGTACTCTATTTTGGAGTCGGTAAAACAAGAATTCTTCTCTTATATACCGGCACGAGTAACAATTTGTTCATTTTATTAATTTTATTTCATCTAGACTTGTGCGATTGTAAATATTTAATATATGTACATGTGTATGTACATTTATAAAAGGCATAATTTCCTTTGCTAATAAAAGGTTACTATTATATAATTCAACAAGAATTTTCGTCCAATCGTCCAATTTTACGTACGATTGTTAAAAATCAATAATAGATTAAATAGATATTATAATTATGTACTATAATAATAATGTCTTATATTAAAGACATGTGCATTGACGATTTTGAAACTATATACTTAAATATAATGCAGTTTGTTTATTTTATCGTTTAATCCCTTCGAGCGTGACCAATTAAATAAACGTAATATTAATTTGATACCGACAAACTAATAGTATACGTGATCGCGTGCATTCTGCGAATTACAAATTTTCAAGACATTGTTTGCGTTTATAAGTCATTTTACAAATTAGAACTTTTATTTTAGAATAATTATCCCTTATAAATGTATCCTAAATTCACGGTTCTCTTTAACGTCTGTAAAAAGCGAAACATTGAATTCTCTAATACACGATAAAAGGGTATATAGACAGCACAATGAAAAATAAAAGAAAGTACAATTTAAATGGAGTTCAGAAGAAACCGACACGACCGGTTTTAACGATAAGCTGCATTTATTTGATTTTCCATTTATTTCCGTCGAAAAGGAGTCCGCTAATTGACGCAGGATAGAGAAAAATCCATTATTCGCGAAACATTTGGATCGCGAAACAAAATTTCATTTCGGTTTCTTTTACTCGCCGAGGCATTTCAGTCTAGGAAGTGTCGGTAAAGTGGCGGAATTGCGAAACATTAGATGTTTCTGAGATGCATAAAAGGTGAATTGCTTAAACGGTTTCTGACTTTCTCGGTGCGTTGATTTTGGGTCAATGCCGGGACTCGGATTCGGATTCGAAAAAAGACATTTTGATAACAACACGATACGAAATTAACTGCTCGAACTATCAAAAATTGACAAAATACAAGAGTGTAAATATATATATAGATACGTAAACCGAATCGGATGGACAAAGTGATATTATTCCTTTCTACAATATACTAACAAAAATAGATTAACAAAGGCTTGAAACATGAATTTGTCGGAAGAAATGTTTCAAATTGCAAAATAAAAATTTGTTGCAATCGACAAATGAAATAATATATAGTCGGTAAATGTAAACAATGTAGGAACGATTTATGCATTTAAGTGTTAGCTGTAAATGTTATACGGGCGTGTAAGAATGTTATCAACATTTGAAAAAACCCGAAAAAGTAACAAAATATAATAACGGTGTTTAAAAAATACAAACTTTGAAGAATATTAGCATAGTTATTGCAATAATGAAAGCCTGTGAGGCAAAACTTAGTCGAATTAAAAAATAAGAAAACTGTTTGTTCGCCATTGCAATTATACACGTACATATGTATGTATGTATATTTTGTTATACTTTATTTTAGGCTGTAGTTGACTTTAAGCCTTATCTGAATATATCAGAATGATTTAAAACAATTGATACACGTACACATTCTAAATGGGGATATTTCAGACATTTTCAGCAAAAAGTTTAGTTAAGATACATCAATTTTTGTAAGTTTTATACGCATTTGATGCGGAAGGAAACAAAGTGCATTGTATGCGTTTTGGAAAAGTAAAAATACCACACAAGTAGCGAAAAAGATATGTACTGTTTATGGCGAAGGTGAATGCACTTTGTTTCTTTCCATATTCAAAAGCGTGTAAAATTTACAAAAATATATATTTTAGCTGAAGAAACTATGTGGAAATGATTTGTTAGGTTTAAAGCTGGTGATTTCAATCTTGATGATCAAGAATATCTTTTTAGACCACTCAATATGTAGGTAAATCGTGAATTAGAAAAATATTACTAGACTAATAAATTAGGTACTCAGTAATTTTCCATCCTTTAAATTGTCTCTGGTCTATTGTTTCTAATTGTTCGAAAAGAATTATAGACGATAGTCGGAAAAAAATTAACTGGTCCTTCAAAAACAGTAATAGACTTTCTTTGCTAAACCGTTTGGTTACATTTTATTATACCTATTATAATCAATATTTTCAACAAAATAAGCCACTATCTCAAAAGTAGCAAAAGTGCTTTATGAGACGTGAATATTTAGTATTACATATTTATCAAAAAATTGGTTTCTTAAGGAAAAATTTCAACGAATAGTCTATAAACGTAGACATCGATTTTATTTATTAAGGAACGGTGTCTGGTGTAGATGGTTATTCAGATATTTCTTTACAAATGAATATTCTCTTTTAGAGAACAGTACTTTTCTGTCCTCGATGCAACGCACTTGTTTCAAATATGCAAATGTTTCTTTCTCGCACGTGTACTCTTCGTTATGGAAGTTCGTCATCGAGAAGTATACATTACAGAAACTTTTCGAAATTACCAGAACGACAATAAGATGGCAAATATGTAAATAGCGAAGAGTGAGCTACTGTTCATTAGCTCCAAAAATTCTACGACTAAAATTGAAGAATAAAACTAACGAATAAAATATAATAGAAATTCTCCGAAAAAAAAGAAATTTAATGCTTGCAAAGTTAGAACAACGGTACAGTTGCTCGATAGATTTCATTCTTCCGTAAAATTCCTAATACTCTCTTCAATATGCCCCACCATAAATCAAACGTACATAAAATACATATTATTTCGTAAAAAGTTACCAATAAATATTTTTTAATCCCTTCAGGGACGAATTAATACGTTAACCCACAACACCCATTACTCTTACGAAGATACCGTGGCAACACTTACAAAAAATTTAATTGTGAATATTTATTCGCGACTCTAGTGATTACCTACCTGTCACAATGTCACAATGCAAACTTTATGTAACGTCAACGTTAGATACACATGTGTTTGTAAACGTTCACGATCGGCGTAAATACACGAATTGTTTTAATTTTCGTAGAAGGGGTTCCTTGGTCTCTTGCGGTATACGTTTCAGCATTCTCGAATTTCAATCGAGCTACTGTCTATTTTCCATAACAGAATGCTTCCTGTTCACAGGAGAAGGAATAGATTCGTTCTCCTCTCTTGCTCTGCCTTGGTTCACCTGCAGCCCGCACTTTGATCATTTAATGCTCTGAATAACTCGATCCTCTTCTTCATTCTGTAAACTCGAAACGCCACCACCGATGTAACAAAGTTTCGGTCTCGTTGCGTTTTATTTTTCACCACGCGGAGAGCATTGCTTTCATCACCGCGTCAGATGCTCGCATAAAAAGTGAGAATGTCGTCGTTCGCATCGTCATTTTCGTCCCGGTTTATTGTACCTGTCACTGACTGAGTGACTAATAGAGCACAGCCCGATGTCACGCATTCGTATGCACTGAGATTCCCCGGAAAATTGCTCGTCCGTTAGCTTTCTCTCGAGGCCGGTGAACGATTGTCGACGACCGTGCCGCGCGAAACGATTGCTTCTTAACTAAATCGAATCGTTTTGTCCATGCCGCAACGCCACACTCCCTTAACGAGGGAACCGTTTCAATTATGGCACATGTACTCCTCGTAATTACGTTTGTTACGTTGGCTTGCTTGGGAGAGGTTTAACAATAATTGTTGACCGTTATCATTTGTTACGCTTCAAGACGGAAAATGTATCCGTTACATGTATATCACGAAAGTGTTCGTGATAAAAACCGAAACCGTATTGCATGTACAGTGGATGTAAAATATATTCGCACACTGGCTAATTGCGATTGAAGTACCGTACAATTCCGATCGCGATTGCATCCAGAAATCTTTTCCTGAAGAAGGAACAATTTTAACACGTTTCCGTTGAGCAGAGGTCTTTCAAATAATGAATTCTGTGCAAATAATATTGAAACGTTTCGAATTTGGAAAAATGGATTGAGTAGCGATCGAAAGAAGAAGAAAAAAATTACGAATGTTAACATCCAAATACGAACAAAATTATTCGTTGACGTATATTTTTTAAAGCATTACGCAGTATATATATTTTCAATGGCGGTACGTATATACCGATTATTAATTGTTTACTCTGTCATGGAATTAATTTCTAAATACAAACAGATATATAACCGTTCGCAATATCCCATTGGCGTAATTATCAATATTTCGATACCTTTATTACTGTAATTTAGCCAAAGGTTGTACCTCGAGTATAGTGGAAGTCGTACGTGTTTCTCCTTATTCGTCTATTATACGATACGCACGATACGTTATAACATCAATCTTGAACTCGAGGCGGTTGAGCAATAGGTATTCCGAAGTGAAGAAGAATTCCGTCGGCGCAGAAATCCGAGACTCGCGAAAAATGGTGGATAACGGTATAATAAAATTGCAAAAACGCATTTATTTTCGCTTCTTTCACGCCTCTGAATACGCTTGGGAACGCTTTGATCAGTAACGCTCGGTCGAGTGAATGTTACTTTAAACGAAAAATTTGCAAGTGGTGATGATCGAAAGGTTGCACAATGTTCTGTAAACCATTGGAGAACGATAAATACAAGTAAAGTCGTTGAAATGAAAACGTAATGCGAAATCGTTCGTTCGTAATAATAAAACTGGAACGATAGGTAATGTTCCTTAAGAGGTTGCTATATGTACGCAAAAATAAATTAAAACCGTGGAGTAAAGTATTTTTAAATACGAAAGCTACTTGCCTGACGAATAATTGATTTCGTACAACATAACAAAACGTATCGGTTTGTGTTCGTAAATAAATTGATACGGGTATACTGTGGTTTCAAATTGATTAAAAGTTAAACGCAAAATTTTATCTACTATCGCATGCGGGACCAGTCCTACCATACAGTATAATATTAACTTCATAGATCTCTGTATACGTTGGTACTTACACTGCAAGGAATTATGTACAATAATGTAAGTAATGTTCGTGATGTGAGAAAAATACGTATGTATTTTTGCTAATAAATTATGTTTTCACGATAGTATTGCTATTGGTCATTGTATAATTCGATACGAAATTCTGTTGAATAATGAAACAATCCTTTTCGAAGCTTATTGATATCGTCATCCTGTACAATGGAAGCTTTAACCAATTGATCATTAACGTTTTGATCGCTAAATCTGCATTCCTTTTAGGGGAATTCTTTTTGGCTCTCTAAGTTACGTGAATCGTGTTATGTACGATTAAATATAAAAAACTAGCGTTTTTGGTTATAAATTATTACTTCTACATATTGTATACAAACACGATACACATCTACAGTGAAATTCATTGATCCGAGTTTTAATAAAGAGAGTATGATATTTTCTGGAAAACAAAGATCCGTAGGAGAATATTTCTTTTATGTGTATTTCTTATTTATTTTTTATACTTAAGCAATTTGATGGATAAATATGTTGAAAATGAGAATCGAAATACATTTCGTATTAAGGATACGATAATGTATAATAGTTACCAATAATTTCTGGTACCGACGATAATTTTGCATTCCAAAGAAGCAGATCGATACCAAGTGAGTATCGACACTATTACAAATGTATATTTAACGAGTAACATTTATAAGGTAAAAATGCTCGAATAAAGAACTAGTAAAGTATGTTACTGTTTCTTTTTCTCCAAGTTTAGCGTCGTATCGACAATATACGATCATTAACGATAGATTTGGTTTAAAAATTTCGTAGTGCAGTTGCGTCTGTTTTATTGAAAAAAATTCTAATAATAGAAATTATATGGGGCAGCCTTAACGTGCATGTTTCGAAATGTACAGTAATCCCCGGTTATATGAAATTATGATGAATTGGATTTGCTCGACTTCATGTAACCGACAAAGGTAGCATTTCTGCTCCACAAATCGACTGTTTTTATCTCCGATTGAAGCTGACCTCGCACGTGCTGTCTAGAGAGGAGAGTGAATGGGATTTGCGGAGAATGAACGAGGTAGAGCAATAACAAGCGAATCTTATATTATGTACAGATGCGCTTGAAACTGCAAAGTGAATTCGCGCCAGTTTTTATGTGTCACGAATGCAAAATAGGGATTTTTATATTTTCCATTGTAACTTCGCCAACTGTTTGACGAAGTTATCCCAACGAAAAGGGATTAAAACCATTAACTTGCTGTAACTGTTGTAACGTACACGTTGTTCGAATCATTTCTGAAAAAAAAAAAAACGTTTAATTACGATAATTATAATTACTTAATTAAAGGTTTTATATGAAAAATAAAAAACCTTATAATTACTTAATTATAATTAAAAATAGTTCAAAGACGGTTGCGCTCAGATTTATTAAAACTTAATCGATACGTTGATAATACTCTCGCGACGATACAATGACGAATATACTAATTTTTTAATAAACGATAGCAATGAATAGTAATGGGGACTACTGTATATATTTTTAGAATTAGTCTAACGTTAGCAATAATACATTACATCGGTAATTCAATCACTAATATGACAAGTAATTATGTTAAATCTTTTTTTGCTGACAGTATACCCTTTTAACTATTGCAATAATATCACTACTCTACACATATTTTTTGTAATTGCTGTACATCTATACTTTTGACATTTTGATACTCAAGTATTAAACAAAATATGAATAAATTATTTCCTGAGAAACATATTTATTTTGTTTTCATTTTCTTTTCCATTTTAATTATGAAGCGAAGCGTTTAACATAATGTTCTCAAGTATTATTTTTCTTAATTCGTATTCGTATTTTACATTTTATTCAACAGTAAACATAATATATCAGAAACTCCGTGAGCTTTCCACGAATATATGAATCGAAAATTAATATTTATTATATCGTATATGCGCATTTATTTTACAATTCTCTGTGTTTAGTTTATTGACATTGTGATTCTGCACAATCGTTCACATCGGAATATTAATTGTCGTTATACTTTTTTACGTTCACGAACTTTAAATTAACGGGTTTCCAACAGCAGGAATTTCCTTTTCGCTACCTGCTGATCGCGATGCAGCAGAAATGTTTTGTGCTCCATGGATTGCTTTCTACGAAAAGAATCATATCAAAATGATAATACGATAACTGAAGATACATACACACGTTTCTTGTTAAATCGATACAAGTATCATTTTCCTTTGCTCGAATTGAATTTATGGGTTTTTCATACGAGTTTTCGTTGCAATTTATTATTCTTAATTGCAACGTAATACATAGCTCTTATCGGACTATTTGTAAGTTTATTTGTATTTGTTTGTAATGTACGTATATTGTCAGAAGAAATTATATAGTGTATATTAAGTATTTCCTTAAGTACTGTAGGAAAAAAATGTCGACAAACGGTAAATTTGGCAAAAAGAAATCATTGTTAGTAATCGATAAATTTCTTGTTTAAAAGAATATTAATTTTTGTGGTATTTCTATGGAAAAATATATTAACCATTATAATTCTATAGGAAGTGTTTAAAAAGTCTTTTCTTGCGCAACAATTATTTTAGAATTTATCATATATTGTAATAGTGTATACGTGTAGGAATTGACTATCAGGGCATATTAGGTTTAAAGTTATTAATCCATCTGGATAAGTAGTGATAAGTATATATGTACAAAATATGAACAAGTAGAAAAATATATTAGACTTACGTATTATAGTCAGTAATTATAAATTCCAACAATATAATTCATCAATTTGTATCACCAAAAGAGTAGCAATCAATTTCCAGATGAATGTTAACTTCCTCTCGTAAAGTTCCACTGAATACCGAAGATACGTCTAATGAACTAATAAAGGATTCTAAATCAAATTTTTCCTTTGGTTAAGAAAATTAATATTTTAATCTTCTACGCGATGCACAATCCTGTTTACGCTTCGAGGCGTTTGACACGCTTTATGGAAGTCCATAAGCGGATACAACGGTCCACTGCATAGGCATTCATATATTTAATTCATTTCTGTCTTTATCTCGATGGCTGCGCTCATTCTAGATGCGCTTTACAACACAGCAAAATCACGCTAGAGACTTTTATTTTTCCTATATACGTGCAGTTATCATTTACTCCATAATGAAAAAAGTAATACGTTACACGATACGTGATTTAATCGCTCCTAAACTATACATTGTAACGTAAAACAAAAATGGGAAAGATTATCGTAGGTTTATATTAGTAATTAAAACCAAAATACAATAGTTCCAAGTCTTTATTTAATTATTCAGTACGATAATTTTTAACGTGTAAATGAACAAGTGCAATGTTCATTTTAATAAACTTTGTGGTACAAAAATATATTCTTTAATATCACTATGCACTTTTTATGCAAACTCACTAGTAATAAGTAAAAAACAACATATGCTAATCTCAAAATTATGAAAAAAAAAAAAAAGAAAATGTACTGTCTGAATAGATTTCTATATCGAGCAGTCTCTCTATGCAATATTCGTCTCAACTCTTGAATCTTTTTAAATAGAAAATAATGAGCATAAAATTAATAATTAATCAAAACAAATATTAAATGTTTCTTTGTATCACAAACTAAAAATAATTGATGTGTTATTTGTACATTTCTTTGTTAAATAGGTCAAGTTTTATATCCCTACGAGGATAAAATTTATACTTTCTTATAACAAAAATAAAACTTAAATACAATACTGCAACAAATAACACTCACATTTTATCACGTTTAAATAACGTTATTATCGAATAAACGGAATGATTTTAAACTCAGTTACTGATAACAATATTCATCTTATTAATTAAAAGGTACTGAAGGAAATAACTGTACTATTCAGTTATTATTCTTCTACTATTGTACTATTCTCAGATTCCGATTTTATTTTGAGCGGTGAACTAGAAGTAATAGTATCTGGACTTTCAATATCAGAATCACACTTGTTATTGTTTTCTTTGTCACCTCTGACTTTATAATATTCCACTTCTGTCTCATCGCTGTTTTGCGATATTCTTGATTTTGATTTCTTATCAGGATCAAAATGACCTTCAAGGACGATCAGTAAATCTTCTATTTTCTCATCTTCAGCATCTGTTAATTTTTCTTTAATTAATTGCTCTAGGCCTTTTCTCTTTCCATTACTCCAAGCTTCCTGTGATGCAAAAACTCAATTAATTCTTAATTACTACTTTTATTATTTTCATACATTATTGTAATTAACACGATTCAATAAATAATTTTTTTTTCTATATTATACGAACTTGTAATTGAGAATACTCTATTCCTGCTTCAGCAAGTAATCGCCGTAAAGGACTAGCATGTTGTCGTTCTCGACGATTCGCGCGGAAGAGAGCTCCAAAAATAGGCTTCAAACTATTTTGACGTTCGAATACTATTTTCAGTTCTAAAATTAAATCAACATATCACATATTTAAGTTCTGATTAATAATTTTTCTTGTATATAATTATTTAATTTATACTTTTATATAAACTCCGTTGTATACCTGCATATTCTTGTTCTTCAATTTCTACTGGTTGAACAAATTCTCTAATAAATTCTACAGTTTTTTTTATGGCATTATCACCATCACCACTACCATTTGCTTCAGTTCCATCTGTACGTTCGAGCGAACTTAAAAGCTGTACTATTTGCAAAGCCAGACACGCTCTATCTTTTGCATTATCTAATTCCGTTTCCTTAAATTGTGAGAAATTTCTGTAAGTTTTTTTTTTTACAAATATGTACAAATACTTGTTTTAATGAAAATAAATTCATTCCTCTACTACAAAATGACTATATTAAATGTAATTGCTTAAAGCACTTCAAAAATATATTTTCATGCTGCAAATACTAAATACTTCACATTTTACGATATATGTAAGTAACTACTGTAAAGTAAAATTGTCTTACTTGGTTAAGTAAAGCACGGGACAATGTTCTGAGAGAAAATGTACGAACTGTGTTCTCACATTTTACTTCAGCAATATTGAATCCATTTGCAAAACCTTTTACAGTTTCTTTAAATCTTTCCAGAAGATTATATTTTTTTAAGGACTCAATTAACATAGCAGGAATAACTTTACGTGGTTCATGATAAATCAAAATAACTCCATCTTTTGCATTTCCTCTAACAGATTCCAGCCAAGTTAAGAAGTCTGTTAATGCAGAAACCTCACTTTTAGTTTTCAATACCTGTAAAAAATTATTAAATTTAATATAATCAAATATAAGAATAATAATTCTTTGTTTTATGTATAAATTAATAATTATACCAAATATAATTATAACTGTAATTACCTTATTAGTTTTGTTATCTTTAAGTACACGAAACTTTCCAATAGTTACAACTTTCATGTTATGTCTTTTCATAGCCGGAGGGTTAAGATTTTTGTATGGCATTACATACTGGGAGTATGAACAACTAGGTGTGTACCCAGCTATTTGACATATTTCGTCAATAACTTTTTTACCTGTAGTGTCCATATCCCATCCAACTATTTGATAGTTACCAGAGCTAATACCAGCAGCACAAAGTTTTCTATGTGAACTAGCTTCCCCATTTTCTATTACTGTTGATGATACCATTCTTGCAATTAATAATCTGCAAACATTACAATTGTTAATAAGTAACTTAATTTTTATATAAGATTAAATATTGGGCAGAATATATTTTTTTAATAAAGAGATGATTGTTTATTTGTCAATTGTATAATTTTTATTTTTAGCTAGTAGAAAAATGTAAAAAAATAAATGATAAAAATATTTTGAATATATAATTAATATAAAGTAAAGAGAAGAAAAGAGAAGAGAAGAGAAGGGAAGGGAAGGGAAGGGAAGGGAAGGGAAGGGAAGGGAAGGGAAGGGAAGGGAAGGGAAGGGAAGGGAAAAGAAGAGATTAACATAATCTTTTGTGCATTAGTATGAATGGCATTGATTAAGTATTGTGTACAAAATTTATTGACAATAATTAAAATTAAAATTTAATATTGTATACTATATATACATAATATATATATTAAATTAAATAAGAGGCATAGTTTGATTATTTATTGGAAAAACTTTTATATACGCCTATTATTCAAAATAAAATGTAGTATTAAACATTCTAAATGTTAGAGCAAATTGCAAGTTACAAAATTAAATTTCCTTCTAGTCAATGTTTGGAACGAATACATGGATTTTATACAAGGGCGAGATATTTTGGTACGCGTGCGAGTAGAAGCTTATACACGTATCGGCAAGGTCGACCTTGAATTCAATACAGTACATAAATACTTCTGAACAAAGAGACTAATAGCTAAAGGCATATCTAATAATATCGACTGTTTCACCATCGATAATTTTGTAAATAATTATTCACCAGATAGAAAAGTATTAACTATCCTACACAATCACTTTTCAGCCCAATAGTATCTATTTAAAAGTGCAATAAAAATGAAACAATAAGAATATTTATCAAATATATATAAACACAAATAAATCCACGTTATTCGGAAGAAATAATATTAATGTCGAGAATGAAAATTTGCCAACATTACTGCTTCACTTTCAATGACAAAAAAAGAAAGTGATCTAACAGCTGCTATCTCATTTTGTGTCAGGTGCATCTACCAATAAGAGAACTGAATGTTGCGTGAATTTTTTCCTGATTTCGCAACTTCCACGCAATATGTCCTAAGTCGCTACACTGCGAATTGTGTCACGTATGTAAAACAGATATTCTCATCACACGTGCGTCGTTTACGACTTGTCTAATCTCTTTCAATAATTCAGCTACATTTCTTGTAATGTCTATGCTATCACTTACCGCTTTATGTGGCTTCTGCGTGTATTCTTTCGTAGACTTCTTCCTACACAGCCGTAATAGACGACAACACTGTAAAAGCTTAGTAGATACTGGAAACTACTGGAACGCAACTAGATTCATTCGAACGCACGTGTGAGATTGGCAGTAAACCGCCCGCTCGCAGAGCTGCGCGTGCGTGCTCGATCCTAAGATCACGTGGTTGCAATGTCACTATTGGATGAAGGAGAGACCCTGACAATTGTGAATCTACTTACATTAGTAAAACTGTTAATACAGTGTGCAATTTAATTGAAGCGTGTGTATTGTGTGTGTATTCGATTCCCATTTCTTTTCAAAAGTGTTGCCGTTTTTTTTATTTAAGACTAATCATTGATTTTTGGAGGATAAAAAAAAAGAAAATAGGAAATATTTAAAATACACTACAAGTATACGAAGTTGTAACTGGCCTGTAGGGATCTCCCTTTAAAGGATATCAAATACGATTAAAATGTTAAATAGATATAAGACTGTAGAAGAATAACTTCACACAATTTGGTACGCATCATTTTTACTTAAACGATAAGTTAATTTACACGACTCGTTACAATTAAATGTAGAAACATTAGTGAAATAAAAATGAAATTAATTTAAGACTTCTTTACGTATTTTTAACCCTTTGAGTACGAAGCTTTTCAAATTTAAACGCGTTTCTGTCTACGGAACCGATTGATAACTTACTATATCGATTCTTCATTTACGTTAAATTAAATCAAATATATTCATTTTCATTAAATATATATATAATATATTTTAAGACATAGAGTTCTAAAAACGCTTTAATTTTTCCTTTTAAATTTACATCGATCATTTTTACCATACACACACGCGCGCACACCTACACCTAATATGTAATTTCTTCCGGACATACATTCATAATTACATACGATGAGTCCGTATCACTTAACGGATTAAGATTAAAAAGTAGCAATTTATTGTAATTCTTCAATTTTTTTTCTAACATGGATTTACAACATTTAACAGATCGAGTACTATGGTGACCATTGGTATCCATTGCCAGAATTTCCATTCAGACAGCGATGGTTATAGATTACCGACACAGAATTTATCTATGATTTTTTTAAATGTTAACCAAGAATAGATCGAAATACTTTTAAATTTGTGAATAATTAACACAACTGTTGCATATTCGGTGAATTAAGCATTTTGAGTGATTAACGTAACTGTGGCGTCATCACGATTTCGAGAATTAAAAGTTCCCCAACATGACAGCGTTAAATATACATAAATATAACGTAGATACGTTCTTTGTGTCTTGGACTATCTTATGTCAATTTGTGACTTTGTGTTGGACTATCTTTTTCTAATTCCTAAATGGATAATCCTAACTATTCACGTTTTCGTATTTTACGTTTAAGGTTTGACTCGACAATTCGGTTTTATAAATTCTCCAAAAGATAAATCATGACCAACTCAATTAAACTACTCCACCAATAAGCATTTTTTATCATTGAGGACAGACAAATGTAGTATCAATAATTGTAAAAAATTAATCGAGTTTTTCTTTACATAACATATAATTAAAAGAAATTATACCTACGCTTTGTGTATAACTTTTTTAATTAATTGGTGTTATTATATTTTTTTACTGAAACACTACGAAGTCGATGATTCTTCAACTTTTTTCAAATCAAATTAAAAACATCGTGCGTACAAATCTATACATATGTTAAATTTATCGAATTGTTTTACATATATACACTGTAAAACTTTCATGTTTGTTAACCTTGTAGTTCAACAATTAGATCGAATTCATTAAAAGTATTCACAAGTATCATATTCTGTCGAAAAAATTTAACCATTAGCGTCAGATATTCGCAAAACTGGCCTGTATAGTGTTAAGTATATTGTAAAATTATCGAATGTTTCGATGTTTATACAATACGTAATTTGAACAAATGTTGAAAATAATCACAACGTCTCTGGTGCGTTTAGTGTAAATGAAAAGTTATGAGAAACACCTTCCGCATTCGTGTCACATGTAATGGAAATTTATAATTGTGATTTCAACTATCAGATATGTTCTCAATTAAGCATTCAAAACCGGTTTCTAAGTAAAATGCATTAGCAAGCAGATGTTTTTATTTGCGTGACTGTTATGACGCATCTGCATAAAGTTCCATTTGCACGTTGCACTGTGCAAAAATGTTGACGGTAGCGATAAATTGGCCTGCAGCTTATCTCTCGTTATCTGCTATTTATCCTTGTTTAGAGCGCGGTATACGCTTTGTAGCATTGATAAATTATGTCAACTGGGTCACACATTTACTATGACGCCTTTTTTTGTATCCGATTTATCCAAAATTCCTAACGCGTGAGTTGTTTCAAATTTATCAAATTCTCTGCGATCTTTAACGTGTTTGACAATTAAATTGACAGGTAAACCGGGTTTACAACTAACTATTCCCGTAATGCATTTTTTTGTGCAATTCAATTCTCGTTAGATTACATGTTTTCGTATTTGAAACAGTAGTTATTGTCATTAGGTTAATACGAGTTTTCCCAAGTAAAATAAACGTGTAACGATTACGTTTTCTTTATTATTTTTTTGACAGATTTATCGTTAGAAAATTTATTGTTATAACACGGTCTATAAAATTTAACCAAATTATTAATTCAATGCCGCTACAAATACAACTCCGTTAAAAATTGCTTATGTTCTCAATTTTATGGTATACGTTTGTTATATTATTTTTTTAATTTTATAATTATATTTTAAGTTCAGATGCAAACGATTTGTAATTGTTCGGAACTCATTTGCGTAAAATTCAAATCAAATAAAATTAGCTTGTAGCATTGTTAATTATATATTTGCTAATATTTAAGATGTTATATTTTTCACTATGCTTATTGTGAACATTATTGCATATAGAGCTTTCCATCTTGTACATATGTGTGAGACGAAGCATAAATAAAATGTTATTTACATTTGTAGGTGAATTTTGTATATTCGTAAAAGAACACTGATAAACATATGTAATAGTGTGTTTTAAAATACATATGTATAAGATAGAAGGCTCTATGTGCAATAATGTTCATAATATGCATTGTGGTGGGTATAACATCTAAAATATGAGCAAATATATGATTAAGAATGTTGCAAGCTAGTTTTATTTGATTTGAATTGTATATGAAAACGTTTTAAAATTTATGTAACAAGTGCTCAAGATGATGCTTACCAGTAATGACTGTTTAAATTACGGTAAATGCTTACTGATATTGAAACTACAAGAAACGTGTTTATTAATATTAATCAAAATTCAAATACATTTTTAGAAACTTAAGGAGAAGCAGAGAACCCTTCATTTACCGTTTATAAAAATAGATACAAATAAACAAATACATGAAAATATAAAAAAATTAATAAAAATAAAGGAAAAAACTTTATTTCTTACGATCTTACGTACGAATGTACGTAAGATACTATTTACCTTCGCCATTGCAGTTGTAACAATGCTTTTAAGGAACTATACATAAGAGAAAATTTAAAAAATCAATTGTTAAATATGTCGATAAATAATGAGTAGTGGTAAAAAAGCTCAGATATGTGTTTACTTATTTTTCCTCTAGAATCGCCAGAAAAAGTTTGAAAAAAATTTACCACCCCACCCCAAATTTTTCGTGTGATGCAAAGAATAACGAAACAAGCCAAAATGTCTAGTATGAGTGATACTCAGTTTTCAGTTCAGAAATTAAACAATGAAAATTATTTAGTATGAAGTTACAATTTGGAACTGTTATCGATCAAAAAGAAATTATGCAATGTGGTAATGGAAGACAAAGCTGATCCAGCGGCCATTGCGTGGACGCAAAAGACCAATGAAACACGTATTATAATTGAACTTCTAGTTAAAGATAATCAGTTGTTAGATAGTCAGTTCTAGGTAAAGATAATCGTGAAGCATAGGATTCGTTAAAGGGTTATCTCCAAGAGTCCACTTTAATAAGCAAAATTCTTTTGTTAAAGCGACTGTGCCGAACCAAGTAATGAAAAAAGATGACGATGTGCTGTTTACATCACCAAAATGTCAGAATATTTAAATGATGTAGATAGCTGCTCTCGGACAGAATTTACCGGATAAATGAATGGCAGTATATACTATTGGGAAGTCTCCTAAAAGTTTTATGAAATCCTGGCTCCCAGCTCTCGAAAGTAGACCAGAAAACGATTTTACTTTGAAACTTGTAAAAGGTAAATTAATTGACGAGTTTAAAAGACGCAAAGGGACAAAGGATTCAAGAGAGTATTTGCAGGGTGCCGAAACAGTAATAAAAATAGATTTTAGAAGTCTGGTCATTATAAAAGTGACTGTATAAAGTACAAATCATGGAAAAACAAAAGAGAGAAGACTGATACAATGTCGGAAGGAAAATTTTTAAATGATATTTATTTTTCCGTAAAAACGGAAACTTAAAGGAACTTCACACTTGAATAATCGATTTTGATGCAACCAGCCACGTGTCACCGTTAAAAGAATTTTAATGCAAAAAATTGCATCCAATTACCGAATCTGCAAAGGTTTCACAGAAAGTTTTCGAATGAAAAATGACTGACGTGCTTTATGTTTCATCTCGTGGGTTAAATCTATCCTCTATCAAAAAGCTAACAGAAATGCGACTCAATTTAACCTTCGTTAAGGAGAACTGCAAGATTTCAAACAATGGAAAATTAGTTAAGTCATTAGTAAAAGTCACGTTGTCTGGAAACCATTACAAGTTAAGTAGAATCGAAAAGGCGTATGTTGCGAGCGAGAACAACAGTACCACACACCCACAGAAAATTGCCAACATACCTAACATCGACGTTCTGATCATCGAGATCCAAATGCAATAAAAGAGTTAAGCGGCGAAGGATTAGTCACAGGTATTAAAGTTGTCAACTGTGGACAACAAATAACCTGTGTGTTGCATTATGGGAAAAATGTCGCACTTGCGAAAGCAACTCACGAAGCATCATGGTTGCATCGTCTATTTGAAGATTTTGGAGAAAAAAACCGCTACTAGAAGAACACAATCATTTATGAGGACAATTAAAGTTTTTTTTGTTAACAAGTGTGGACTGTTTTAGTTGTTAAATTGAATAAAAATGATCATTGTTGAGAATGCGTGTTGGAACGAATGCAACATTGATGTTAAGGCGCGTCAGACATCGTTAGGCAATGGCTGACATAGATTCAAGGACTGCCAATCCATTGGTGCTAAAGGATCGTCTGTTAGATGATCAAAGGTTTGGCTATCTTCCTTTAGGTTTTGAATTCCAAGCCGAGAATCAGGAAGGGCACACTATACTAACAAGGAGAAAACAAGACCTTCATCGATCTGGTTAAGGCCTTGCATACTTGTGCATTTACTTAACCTGATTTATTATGTATAGCATTATAAGAGCAGATACTTAGTTTCCTAATTATTTATAGTTAAAATTTCATCACTGTGTATAATTACAGAACAATTGCAGTGTTTTTCAAGCTGAACGATAGCGTAAGAGTAAAGTGTCGTTCTTCTCTGCCAGCAGACTCGAGTTCGATTCCTAGTATTTTTTAATATACTTTTTCGTTTTATTTATTTAAATTAATTAGATCTTGATTAGTAATAATTTTATTTTTTGCGTAAAATATGGTACCTATCGTTCTATATACAAAAGTAAGTAGCATTGTGCATAAAGTGTGTTTTTATTTATATATTTATTTGATATCGTGTAATAAATAGTTTTTGTATTTATTTTTGTTTTGTTTTCAGCCATGACTGGATAATTAATTCTGTGAACTATGTAAGTAAATGAATTTTTTTTATTCGTTTTTAATTTATTATTTAATTTTGTAAGTAGTAATGAGTTTTGAATTCTCTTTGTGTACACAGCGGTAAGTACCATATTTCGTGTAAAAAAATAAAATTATTTTAATTAAGATCCAATTAATTTGAATAAATAAAAAGAAAAAATACGCAATGATAAAATTTTAACTATAAATAATAAGAAAGCTATCGAGTATCTGCTGTTATAATGCTATACATAATAAATCAGGGTAAATAAATATACAAGTATGCAAAGCCTCATCTTAAGCAAGTTGTATTACTGTACATTTATTCATATATTTTTACTTTATATTCTTGTATTTACAATTTATTATATTATCGAATATGTGAAATCCCTGTGTATTATGATAAACTGAATATTATAATTTGAATTTACAACAACGACATATTTAAAGATCATCAAAATCAGTGAGACCTCCTTCTTTTAAATAATCATCCATTATACTTATAACTAAAATGATTATAATTCATTAAAATTTGCATTATTCAATTAATACGATACGTGTCTTCTGTTTAAGAAAATTATTTATAATTTTCAAACTTACAATAGTCGATAATATAATTATACGTAATTAATAAATTGTTCAATTATTAATGACACACACGATGTCAGGATCTACAATGAATACTTACAGTGGCGACATCCATTGGAAGTCTACAGGTTCTATGCTATGGCTATTGAATTCAATATTGAGATGAAAAATTTAAGTTGCAAAAGACTGCACTATAAAAGTAGTAACATTATATAGTAGCCGAATTAAAAAATCTCACTCATGTTTGTCATATTTTATGTAACACATCGTAACACACCTTGTTAGTTATTAACATTTCTGATGATAATAATATTCACAGTCTTATAAATATTATACAAGATTGAAAATGTGGCGTCATTATTGATAAGAAATGTATTCCAGTTTATTCACAATTTATTCGATCAGACAGTTAAATTTATATTTGTTTATTATTACATATTTAAACCTGTAACTCAAATTCTAATTTTTGTTCAACGAATAACGTATAAAACATTTTTATTCGGTATTCGAAACTTTTGTCTAGATACAAATTTTGCTTATCTTTGTTGTTAATGGACGAATATTAATACAATAATCCATTTTTATTAATATATTTAGCTAGAAATTCATTGTTTGTAAATAAGAATTTGTTAATTGAATATTAACTACGTTTGGTTCTATTTGATTTTTAATTTAGAGAAAACAATCAGCTCTCAACATTTTAAGTTATGAATTCTAGTATTGCTTGTTATTTGCAGATTATTCGATTAAGAGACTCAGATATTTAATATTTTATAAAATCGATATTGTATTCGGGATTTAACAGTAAAAGATTGTAATGACAATTAGTCAAATATAATGAAACGTATCAAATAATATTTATTAAAAATTTGAATTGGCAGCATTATAAAATAAAAGTAACAGGAAAAAAGTTTTAAAAACATTACAGCCTTTTTGTAACGTTACATGTTTTTTGTTTTAATTGGTAAGAAACCAGAATATCATGTATGTAAATAATAAAAAGTATTCAAACGGCTCGGAGTATATCATATTCACCGGTCGCTTAATATTCAGGTTTGATTTTGCTATTTGTGCACGTGTCGCACGGTTTCATATTTGTTTTCTGATAGGAAATGTTGACATAAAAAAATTCGAATGAAACGCGTGAAATAAAGATGTTTTGGGAAAAACATATTGCAACTAAATTTGTATTTGTGAACGAGATCGATGCTTTGAGTTACATTATTGATTATAGATCGGAATTCAAGAGAAAAAAGGAAACGAGCGAGAGCAAACAAAAACATTGAAATAAATTTATACAGTGATTAATATTCAACCTAGCTTGGATAAACAAGATGAAACTGATCATTTCTATATCTCTAGCAACGCATTTTTCATCCGAAGCGATGAATAACAGAACAAAGAATAATATTTCGAGGGTGCCTGAAAGGGCACACGTGTCATATATATGTATATATTTTTGAAGTTACCGCATTTAAAATCAGTAGTTTACTACCGTGAGAAATAACTTACTGAAATTAATAGAGAAGATAAAGTTTACAATTAAATAGCAAAAAATATGAATTTTTATTCAAATATTTAAAAATTATCGTGGTTTATAAAAAGAATGAAGAGATAGAATGTTTAATTTACTTCGTTGAAAACAATTATATACCAGACAGCATAATATTTTTAATCATTTCTATATTAATAAATCATCATGGAAAATAAATGTCCTAGTTTTGTGTATTATATGTAAATGCATCTTACATTGTTGAGAAGTCATATCGACGTGTGTATAAACACAAATAAGCGAGATATACTAAGAGATAAGCTATGATAAGATTTGTTGGGCTAATTCTCGGTCAAATACATGTTAATGGATTTGCAAAATCTCCTTTGCCAACGACAGAAGCTAATTTATAAAAAAATTCACAGTTGCGAAGAATAACACAACTTACTTCATTTAAAATTACTTCTCACTTTTCTAATTTCAGCCATGATTAGTTATTTCTCTTCTGGTTCACAATTGGTAACATTATCGCAACAATTCTCATTGGAAAGTAACTTTTAACCGGAATACGTACATATGTATGTACATGATTCAGACAATGAAAGAAAGGTTAACGAAGATCATAAAAAGAATGTTGGTTATGTGTCTGATCTCTTGAAAACGTTCATACGATTTCAATTCGTTTGTGAAATTGATGATTCTAACGCTTACTGTTAAACGTAAAATGAGCTCTCATTACGTATACATATTAAACGACACAGAAGAGATAAAAATCATACGTAAAAGAAGTCGGAATGGTGAAAAAGAGACTTACGAAACGAATTGTTTACGTCGTCGAGGAAACCGTATCAGCACTGATTTCTAATCACACTTTCTTACATGGATCAGCTTGATTATCAACAGTAATAACGATTCTTCGTTGCAGATGGATAGCCGTCCGTATGAACCGTGATTCTTTCTTCGATGATTTCGATTCGTTCTTTCCGCACTCGCACCTTTGCGAATACCGTGAAACGTAGACAAAAGACCGGTAACTTCGTGTGGAGATTCGACAGTCTATTGTCTTTCCTTTGTTTCCGGCCTCCCAGGCTTTCTCATATTATTTTTATCTCCTTTCTGTGTTATCCTTCGCTCTTTTGCTCTTCTTTTGTTTCTTTTCCTTCCATTGCCCCACCTGCCCTTTCTCCACTTGATAGAGATCTCTCGTCGTTCGTGATTGACTTTATTCACGTTTGGATTGGACGCCGCGTTCGCTGATAACAATGCACGTAGATACCGTGACATTTGCACGTACGTGCAACGTGTCTGATATCCAAGCGATATGCAATGCGGTGATAAAGTTGCACAGTCACTTGTGTATTGCGCGCGATACACTTCTTGCTTTCTAAACCTTGCTGTACGATGTTCGTTTGGTTCGTGTTTTGGCTGCGACAGGCACGAAACGATTTTACGTTGAATCTACACACATAACAAGTTCATGAATTTTATTCACGTTTAAATATATTATAAAGGGAAATGTTTTGAAGAACCTGTTCGTTTAAAAAAAAAAATTGGTGATCGGCTTTAGTTTCCGAAATATTTGCAAAAAACTTTCGATACCATACATTGAATTTTAGCTACACACATGTGTCTACACGTTCATGATAATGTGTGCATCGACACGGGATCACCGCTTGTTTACTGTTTCTATAAACATATCACGGTGTTCGACATAACATAAGACGTATAACGGGTGTACTTAAAAACTCCGACTCGCGTGACCAGTCGTTATTATATCAATTGCGTGCACGTGCAAAAAATGCACTTGCCAAAGATCAAAATCGTATGAGATTGGTGTTAGTTGAGGGTATACCTTACTCCGGTCGATCACGCAAATTGAATTTTTTAAGTTTAACCATTTTATGTACATACACCTTGACTGCCAGCCACTGCCATCTACATATTTATACATTTGCGTGCTAAATTATAGGCTCGGTAAATTTTATACGAAAAATTGTCAATCTTCAAACAGTTATAATTTCGTTAAAAGTTATCGCAGAATTGTGATTTTTTTTCAAATGAAGTTCGAAGTCTACTTCATGGTAATATTTTTTCATTCTGAATATCATGTATCTTCATTGCTGTAATATTCGTAATGTGGGAGTTTTCAGTTTGTAGTTACGGTTGTTTAAAAGCAAGTATTGCGTGCATGTTGCCTTACGACAATGCGTCAATATACCAAAACGATGTTGAGAGGTCATAAGGCAACACGAAGGCAATACTTGCTTTCAAACAACAGTAAACACAAATTTGAGACATTCAGACAAAACGTATTTAAAACATACATTCAACTTACACTAAATACAAACAAATTATAAGGTACAAGTTCGACTGTGCAATCTTTTCGTGTACCTTGCGTTATTCTAATGCCAGAGGCACATTCTTTATTTAAAATGCTGCAACGTTGCGAAAGCAAATCGTAACAAATTGATTCTTCTCTCTAAATGCACCAGAAAACTTTTTGCAACTGCATACAGGGCGTTGAACTGTGCAATTTTTTGGTATCACGAACATAACCTCACATTTCAGATACTACAGTAATGAAGATGTATGTATGTACATAAATCTCACAATTTTCTATACGAATGTAGATACATATGTATATATGTACATACTCAGAGACTGATCGATGTCAAATTTTGGGAAGAGGGAGTGTAGGAGGAACTTAGGTCCCAAAAGTTTCGGGTATTGAATAATTTTCGAAATTATAATAAATAAATTTCCGTACAATATATTAACTTTTGTTTCTACAGATATTCTTAAACTAACCATGTCCTCCGTAGAAGTCATTGTCGTTTATGCCGAGTATCGAATAGTTGATGACGCAGGACGATATTGAACCTTAATTTCTATGGGGTATTATAGTCGATATAGTCTAATAAGATATTTAATAAACACTAAACGCTACTAACAAGATCGGTTGATCTATTAATGATGCGATATAATAATAACGATGCCGGCTATGTTGTTCTACCCTTGGTGTTCGATACAAACCAAACCTCTGTTCAGTCTTTCTTATATGGTGGGATTTGGGGCCTATGTGACTTAAGTTACGAGATTTGGGTTGTCGTGGAGGATAAGTCGGATGTTCTAATCCTTCGCAGGTGGTCCCGACGTCCCAACGTCGAAAACTCAACAACCACCATGGATAGTCTTTCGTTGTATTATACATTCGCTCACTCCCACGCTTTCTCTTTCGCGCAAGCATGAATCCTCGCTCGCACTCCATAGTATAATACTTAAGATCCACGCAATGCGTCATTGTAATTTTCAATCTTAACAGAAGCATTCAGTGGTCATTAAATAACATTATTTCATTATACTGACTACAATTCAAAAGTGGGATACGAAACTGTTACTCAAGGATGGTTGCTGGAGCTGGGGCTCGTTCGAATCTGTCGCAGTGAGGGAAATAAAAAAATCATTAGCCGATAGACTTGTTGTATGATCCAAAATTGAAAATTACGAACCAGATATTAGAGATAGACCAGGTACAGCCAGCTACCAAGTAGTAATCCGAGAAATATAAATTAAAGTCGAACGTGTTACTTCGAAAAAAAGAAAAGGGTGATAAATGGGTTGTTTCGAAAATATCGAGTTTGAATATAGTTCGATACTGTCACGACGAGCAAGAACATTTCGGATATTAACCCGTTGAACTAGAGAAGACCCTCGGTCATCACACAATTCAGTGTACTTCTTCCAATTCGGGAAAATGTTGCGACTTGAAATTGAAGTTGGAAATTAGGTATTACACTCTTCTAAGATGTAAACATATATGTCAAGTATTGAAATAAAAATATTCCATTGCATATTAATTTTACGATTTAAAAGATTTCATCGAGGCGCCAGTTTCGGGTAGCAAAAACGCTTCGAGTGCAAAGGGTTAAGTATCTTCCTGGAGAGTATTGGTTTGAAAAAGGTCTATGGAAATTTATTTGAAAAAATGTTCGATCATGCCTCAATTGCTTATATTATGAGTCTTGGAGTGGACGAAAGCCGGGATTATTACATCCTATAGAGAAAGTTGCTGTACCGTTTCATACGGTACACTTAGATCACGTTGGATCGTACATTCATAACCACCGTAAGAATACTCAGATTCTTGTCATTGTTGTTAGATTTGCAAATTTTTGTACACTCGATGGTGTTGCGGGTTCACTCGCGGCTATAGGATCATGTCCTACGAGGCGGTGACCGCTCTGTCGGGAATTCCTTCGCTGGATCTGTTTGTGGGCTCGCATGCGGTCTACTTCGTAGAAATCATTGTCGTATATATACGAGAACTGAACAAGGGTGGTGGGTCGTTGTGACGCCGGTGATGGTAAAACGGGGGCATCGAATGAATGCTCCCCTTCTAACGAACACAGACGAGCGCGGACTCCGCCCAGTACGAGTCACAGTGGGGTCATGGGGTCACTAGGAGGTCACTAGGAGGTCACGCTGACGCGCTGATACGGCGAATCACACACAACCCCCAACCTCGGCTACAGATGACGGTGGCGTCTTTTAAATTTCTCCATGATAAAAAAAAAAAAAACAAGGCCCCCACCATGGCCAGGTACCGTTCGAAGATAGCGAAATCACAGTTGGTACATAGCAATCGCCACTGGAGAAGAAGGTCTTAAATCAGAATATTCTTTTAAATCATTCTCCCTAATTGTTTCGGTTATTCCGCACTGGATGATCCAGTTGTATTATTTAATCGTCAGGTGTTTAAGATATTGAATCTTCTTGGGCCTGTACTTGTCTAATCCGACGATTAAAGATTTCATTTCAGGAATTAAAAGGTATTAATTCTTGTAATGTTCGTCCATGTTTTGTGAATAAAACGTACACAGGACGTACATTAAAGTAATCATCATCCACATGTTTTTCTCTCAATTAGTGGCCGTTATAGTAATTTACGTGTAACAACATCTTATCATTTTGATTTTATTCTAATTGGCGCTTTTTAACGTTTGTACTACGATCGAAAAATTATGTAATGAAGCCAACGTTATTCTGTTTTTTTTTTTTTGTTGCAAGCTCATTAAATGATTCAACCACTCGTTCGCTCATTTGAAAGTAGCCAATAAATTTTTCTGAATTTTCTTTCAAATCAGCAAAAGAAATTGCAAAGTTATTTCTTTGAAGTTTCAAGTCAATAAAGGATTACACACTTCTCTTTTTCTTTCACAACAAATGTGTATATATTAGGTAAACAAAAATTAAACGTTTTTTCGATAAATATCCATTTTCAATAGTAGGTTGTGTATTGGTCATCGCCATAGTTTAAAAAAACAAACGCTTGCATCCATTCTGGCAACACACGGTTATCGGTACTTTAATTATGCCATTTTGCAAGAAACGCAGTCTAACATCTTGCAACTACCATACGTTCTGGAAAATACGCGTTCCTCGCGTAATAACAATTTCACACTTACTCCGTAGCGTCCAATGACAAACATAAACTAGGAGTGAGGGAAGTGTATATACGTGACTTGCCAGACACTGCATCTGCCGGCAAAAAGTTAAAGAAGTATCTTCTGTATCTTTGAAAAATCACCTTTAACAAATAAACAATACCAACTTTTTGAATTCTTAACATCTTCAAATATTTTAGTAGTATAATTTAAATGAAAGATGAGTTGCAAGCATTAACTCACAAAGATCGAAATATAAAGCAGTTAAAATTTGCATATACAGTTGTTTGTTACCGTTTCGTAATATTCATTTTATTATTATATAATAAATGAAGTATTTTGAACATTTTCTTGGATCATTCACTAATACTTGTTGTGGTACGCTGAATAGTCGGACTTGTTCAATGTTCATTTTAATCTAAATTTGTCACACAAGATTAACTTGGTGCATCATGGGCAAGAAATAGTTTTATAAATAGTCTCGTTATTTACGATGCGTAAAAGACAACGATAAATGGTATTAATCAGATAAACAATAAATATTTAATTCTGATTTCCTTTAAATTTGTCAAAATATCTCGCAATTTTAAGTATGTTACATTAATAAATTATACATCCGCGAAAATGTAAACTTTGTGCGATATATGTTAGTAGGTAATTGCGATAATAGAATTTCTTAACTGTATCGTGCGATATGTGATAAGGATGCAATTTCCAGAATTGCAATAAAGCGATAAGATCGTATTTTTTGTACGTTATGTACTTTTTTTGGCATGTTTTTACAATATGTTTACCGACATTATTCAGTAACAAGTCTGTCATTAATTTTTGCCTGAAAAATAAAATATTACCCTTTATTATGTATAACATTAGATCACTTTATAAGCATTGATCTTTCGACTTCATTTTTGTTACTGTTTGTCCAGTATGTAAACCTATATTATCATGATAGAATGCAACACGTTTTGGTACTCAAATTGACAATAGTAATATTTGCATTTATGGTTCAATGAAATTCTACTAGTTGAGAAGGAGTAACGTTGCATTTATCGTATCAAACGGATAAGGGTATCTCTTTTCAGATGTAAACACTCTTTTGTCGTATATGTTGGTTTTTTATTTTCGCCTATCTATATTTCTTTCTTATACTGTTATAGAGTATCTATTTCTCAGGCAACACGAAATCGAGAAATAAATTTTGTGCATGTTATGAGGGAACTCTTAGAAGTAACAAAAGTGAATTAACTATCTAATTCAATACTTTATCGGTCACGTATTGTGCAAAAACAAGTTTTATCTATTTTGGTTTTTCTTAAAAAATTCAAGATCAAAGTGTTTTTACGAGCACAATACAAGATATCCATTTATGTATGTATATATTATTACATATGTATCTATTGCAAAGAGAATGGACAAAAAACTTTACTTTAGATGCCAAAATACGTACGCAAGGTTTTGATTGCATTTTGATAACTCATTAAATATGGATATGCTCAACTTTCGAATTATTACTAAATTGTTTAAGTAGCGGTATATGTATAGTAGCATGAGAAGAATTTAGGTTTCCTGCAATTTGATCAACTGTTAGTAATGAATCAGCAAACACTAATCTAGTTAAAGTGTTGTTATTTAAACCAATTACGTAAAATAAATCTTTAAAATTGTATATGAGCAGTCTTAACATCAATAGATATTAATATTCTTACAATACATTTTTATTGCGCCTCTTGTATTTTTATCATTTAAATACAAAAGATATCAAATAAATCCTTTGTTTTCGTTAGTAATATTCATTTTCTGTTGGTTTTAAATCCGATTCAAGGGTAAATTGATAGTAAAACAATAAACCAATTGGATTATTCGTACCAAGAAAAAATGGAATCGAAGAATTAAAAAAACTTATAATTATATTCTAAATATATTGAATACAAGTATGCTTCAATTTACGAACTTACCAAATGTACGTATAACTGTAGAGTAATATTATCGCCCTTGTAGTTTACGTTACTTTTATTATTAACTTTATCAACATGTTTGCAAAATAAAGATTCTCAACAAAATAAGAAGCTAGATAAATTAAATCAATTTTATGTTTCATTATCACTTCACTCTGTTTCCTGAAATGTAACGAGTTTATCGGTACGAAGTATGAAGTAATACGTTACTTAAATTGCTAACTCAACAATGATATTTATAAATACATCGGAGAACGTTCAGGGATTCACCGTACAATTATCTGATAAGTACTGGCGCAGATCCGTTACAGTTGATCGTAATTGCTTACTAAAATATATAGTTTATGTAACGCAATAACAGTTACACGACTGAGTTACACGCGTATTTGTCGTGCATGTTTGATAACAGTATGATTTGTCGGAATTGAGTGATAAGGGCGCCGTTTTTTCGATTCACGAGACGTGTGTGTAATGATAAATGTTTCGCGTGTCGGGCAACAAAATCGTAACTTACACATTAAAACTCTTTACGTATACCATTATCACGATCAGAATTACGTTATCTAAATTAGCATTCTTTTCTACTATTTTAAATTTTAAATTCCTCTCTTAATTCATCGTAGGTATGTGACGATAATGCGTGTTATAAATTACTTTTTCGTGTTACAAACGTTACATCTTGAGTTTTTATGGACACTTTTCACGATAACAAGTTAGTTACTTTAATTTCTAAGTATTCTTCGTGACTAAATCGTATTATAGTATTTATCGACTAAATAATTATTTTGATACTAGTACACAGTAAGTTGTAATTCGCGATACATTCGAATAGGTGATTCTTTGTTTAAAAAAATATTTTCTAGAAAATACGTTTGTAAAAAGTGAAATGTTTGGAAATAATATAGCTAACCATTTGAAATAATACTACTGTGTAAGTCGTAAAGATTGTTATGAAGTTCAAAATTGTAGGAATTAAAAAGTCACGAATTCCTCTTCGTTTGATCAATTTTTAGCACGTTATTTATTTAGTAATAGTAAAGAAATTTAATGCTAAGAAAGAGTTTAAAGATGTATCTGTCTGTAAATGTAATATAATTTTAAACTATGTCTTCGTGTATGTACAATTTGTCATACACATGAAAAATTCTTCTACAAAATTTGCTGTTATTCGAAAATGAACCATTTACAATTTTTTCCGATGGGAGAACACCAAGATACGGAGAACATAATGGTACAATTCAGATAAAAATCTTAATTGTATTCAGAGGTGAATACAAACAGCTCTTCAAATACGAAGATTATCTTTATCCGTCAAATAAGTCTATTTATTTAGTATTCGTCAAATACAAACACCATGAATTATGCGTATACTTCAAGTAATGGATAAATATGAAGTATTTTTTATTTGAATTTTAGTTTAAAACATTTTTTCATTTAGATAATATCTATCTCTATCGATGCTGCGCGCGTGTACCAGTATCGGCCTCAGTTACGAGTCCTCGGACGCTGGTAATCCGTGCCTCGATAAATTCCATTTGCTCTTCTCGTTAATTGGTCTGCAGGAAGAAAGGATGGTTGCAGTCTGAGATAAAGAAGATCCGCTCGTGGATTAGAAATGTTATTTTTCCCAGTTATATGAAATCTATCAGGCTTGATTCAATTTCACATAATAGTCAGGGAGTTCTGTATTATGAAACATGAGAATTAAGGCAGCTTACTACCACGCGAATGTATTTTACATTCCCTTAATTTTAACGCATCGGTAACAAATATTTTATCGATTATTTATTCGTTAAGTTTTACTTTATAAACATTACTTTTTGATTGAAATTTAACTGTTTGGAAATGTTATTCTCGTACCGATTAAATTATAATTCTTATATTTCATACATTTGTAATGCTGTCTATATTTATTTGGTTCATACGGTGTTTATTTATTATCCGTATATTTCACACGTATTTATTATACATAGTATGTCCGGTTTAAATGACGATGACTGTCACGTTTACATCAACTTCTATTGAAACTGTTTTATTCACGGACTAAATTTTTCAGCTGAGATACACTTATACGGTTCTCTAGTACTTAGAAACATATTCAGCTCTTCCACTCTAATGTTATTGGTGACTTCTCAATATTTCAATATCGCTGTTACGACATAAATTTCTGACTTTTATTTGACGATCGAAATAATCAGTAATGCCTGATGGCTCCGTGTCCCGATATTTTGCTTATCTTTGGAATTTCTATAATTAGTCTATCGTCTATATTTTTTGTTATTTACTTTGATTCTTGATAAGGTCTGAGCTCTATGACCCATGCAGAAAGCTAATAACATTGCGGTTTTAAATGTAATGTTTTTCAGTGATAAGCTTTCTAGAGGATACAATGATTTTAGGTACTCAAGTACCGAGGATGCACCTTTTCAAGGCAGTGTGCCATAAATTCGAGGACATCTTTCCTTAAGGTTTTTCTACGTCTACGTTTTTCCCTGTGATAAATTTTCTCCACTGTTTTCGTAGTGTTTTAGTGTCATATCATCTACTGACGCTAGTAAAGTGTTAATCGTCCCTAATCGGACTTAACGTAATCTGGGATTATCATATTACGCCTATAGTCATTATCATTTACTATTTTATTCAGATTACACTTTTGAACATTATCTTCAACCTCTAGCGTTATTTATGTTTATCTGAAGCTGCGTATTGGGTTCCTCGGGTTCCACATCTTGGAGCTCTGAATCTGCTTGTTTCTGAATACTATTTTGGGTCGGTTGAAGACCTAATTCCTTGTAGAGTCTGGTCAGGGGATGAAGAGCCTCTTTATCTGTGGGCCTCTGGAGTTAAAAAATGTTTTGATGCTGTTACTGCTATTGATGCTATTACTGCTGCATTGTTTGGTCGTGGCTTGTATTCTGTATTTTGACAATTCTTTCAAAAGAAATTACTTTGTTGGGCCTCTTTTAGAATCAATTTTATGTCTTTATTTAGATTTATCAGGATAGATGTATTTCCAGATATCGTGTGATTGCGATGTATGGTTATTATTACCTTAGTGGTATTATTAAGTCTTTCTATGAATGCGAGCTTATCTACCTCTTCTTCTTCTTTCATCAACATTGATAAGGCTGAGCCCACAATGATAAGCCCGATCCGATCAACTGCTAGTTTTCCATTAGGAAACCATTTATTTTTAAAGAAAATTCTGATAGAATAGCATTAAATATCAAGTTTAATTTCGCACCATCCCACTCTATTTGTCTTAGGCATTTATCTCTGGTCTTCTTTTGAATCTTCGTTTCAAGATCTGTGTTACGTAGTATTTCCACCTTAATTCTAACTCTGGGTGGAGTTTTATATCTATCGTCACTGATTTTATAGGATTTTTACCCAGAATTGCTATTAGATCATTGCTCAAGTCAGTGCTGGTATTCGGATCTATATATTGGGTTGTTTGGAAAGTCATTTCGTTTTTTCTTTTGGTGAAAATGAAACACGATTTTTTTAGAGTGTATAAAAATTTTATTAAATTATATATTCTCCATTTTGGAAAATGAAATGACTTTCCGAATAACCCAATATTTTCTTTTAAGCCTGTTTCTGGTTTATTTGGGTCTTTTCGCTTTCTTCCGTTACAGGATCTGTGTATTAGAAAATTTCTTATGTGCTCCCTTGTTTAATTAAGCATCTAATATGTTTTACTTCAAGTATAAATTTATTGATACAATTAATACAATCAACATGTTTTACCACTCGTGCGAGCTCACCGATCTTTATTTCACTTTTGTCAACCTCGTTCTCTAATTCAGACGGAATTATGTTTTCATTTATCTCCTCTAACTTTGCAATCTTTTTCTTCAGTTTTAATGGATTTTTAAATAACGAATCAATCTATTCTGTGCGTTTTTTTGACACAATTAACAGGCACGAACTCTTTGTGACACAATATAAAACGTTTCATTTTCTCATACGAGGGAATAGTCCAACAATAAGCACAAAGACAATGAACAAAGTTGGCAGAAATGTCCAGGAAGCAGTGTCTCCAGTTTCAAATGTTTTTCTCTGAACGGTACATTTAGATGCAACCACAAATTTAATCTCGAAAATGAGACATGAAATATAATCCGGCACAACGAAAACAACAGTCTGGAGTGAAAATTCAGTTTATTATAAATATGAGAGTTATATATAGTTACATTTGTGAATTCTTTTAATATTTAAAATGTCTCTCTCTCATTGCGCACAAGCAAAGATAACCACGTTTCTGTGCAGTTAAGGCGATTCCATTTTGCGAACTGCTGCGGCAACCATATTTCCAGCTTTACCACTATTCGCATTTTTCTTTAAAATATTCGAATGGTTGTCATTGGAATGTTTAAGATTTGTGAAATTTCTTATACTGATCAAACTTTTTGTTTCGTTCACCAGATCACGGATTCTGTTCTCGCCTACCTCAAGTGGATGCACGGAGCGTGGCTGATTTTTCAAATTAAACCATGAGACGCCGAAGATGAGTACGCGTTTTGCCGATGATTTTACACTGCGTCGAATATAAATTACTTATAATTTACCGATTCGTTGCTCTCGAACGTGTTCTGTAGATTGAACGGAATCTAGTAACCTTAATGTTACTAGATTCCTGTAACCTTAGTCACTTTTATCGTTCTGTGTTTATAAAAGACAACACGAGGAACAAAAACGACTTATACGAGAAGACTCAATAGTATTTGGCTCGTGGAAAAGAATTTGCTGCAACAAGTTTATTGCGTTCTACAGAGTTTTGCGAATTGGGCTTTCAGCTATTCAGTCGATTCGGTTTTGGAAAACAGATCTGGATTTTGAGAAAGTAATTTAAAAGAAACTGTTCGCTTATATCAGCTCATCTGCAGTCGTTGCAGAATATAGACATTAGGGGATCATTTATCTTACTTACGCGATGGGCGATGAGTCGGACCCATTACAGTCACCAGGGACCGAAGTTGCTCCATCCTGATCTAGTTTCTTCTACGGCGCCGAATCTCCGCTTTTGGACATCAATATTCATTACGTGTAACTACACTGCTCTGTTCAACCAGTCGTTATTCTTCTATGTTCATCGATTAATATTTAGAAGCTTCGATTGACCAATCGTTTCGTGAACAAGGTGCAAGTTAATCGCGGTAGGTATTTAGCTACATTTGCTTGCGACAACTGCAGTAAGTTGTCATTGCACATTGGTGAAACATTTAACAGGATTGACTTTTCGTTAGCGTCAGTACAATTAAGTATAATACTTTCGAGGATCGATGTTTTGCTACGCTTGCGGAATGTACTCAGTGTTTGGATCTTTATTATTGAAATAAGAGAACGTTTGAATATATAATATGTAACTGACTTGTGTATCCAGATCATATGGTTTCATTTTTTGTACCAGAATTAAGAAAGATACAGATAACGGTAAAACACTAGGACAGTAAATACAATAATGTTTTTCGTAACTAAAATTTATTGATCTTGATAAACATGTACAATTAAATGCAAATGTATCTGTATTAACCGTTTGGACTTGAAAGGAGATCCTGGGTCGTTACCTAATTCATTATACTTTTTCCATTGCAAGAAAACTTCGTGGCTTGGAATTCAAATTGAAATTTAAGTATTATACTCTCGTAAGATGTAAACATATTTATGCGAAGTATTGAAATAAAAATGTTCCATTCTAGATTAATTTTGCGATTTAAAAGATTCGATCGAGAAGCCAGTTTCTGGTAGCAAAACAACTTCGAGTGCAAAAGGTTAAGAACGTAGTCGAGTTTCAAAATTTGGAAAATTAACTTGCCATTAATCTAATATTTCCAGGAAATTAATACCTTCGAGAGTTCGAAATTCACACTGCCTATTGTTGGTTATTTGGTGAATGTTCTGTTAAATTACAATAAAAAATATTGATAATCACGAGAGTTACATTGAATTACATAAATGGTAGTTTCTTTCATGCTCGACAGATTTATAATTTAGAACTATACATATTCCATATATTGGAAATAGAATGTAAGATAAAAGTTTTATCTTCATTTTATCAAGAAAATATGTATTATAATCATTAATATTTTTAATATTATTCATAGCGAAGTGTCATTTATCGACAATAATACAAATCCGCTTATTTTCATTTTTATCGAGATAAACTCTATATAATTATAATTTACATTCAAATAAGTTACGTTAGTATTGAAACAAGTATAACTTTCATGTTTGCTTACATTACAAATTTTCCGGGGAAAGGGACGTAATATTCGTACCAGGGACGTCTATCTTGTTATTTTACCGAACGCCTTATCAGTTCTGAAATAAACAATTCTTTTGCGAATGTGATACAACCAGATCACTGTAGATAATTTGTTCAAAAACTATTTCAAAAGAACATATTAAAATAATAATAACAGTTTACACGCAATGATCCGGCAATTTTCTCCGAAGCACATTCACTGTGCTTGTAATTGAAATAGCTTTATGGTTTCCTGCATATTGAATGGAAATTTAAAAAATAACGATGACTAACCTCCTCTCCAAATTGCAGGGTTCGAGCAGTCGGGTTCGACGTGTCTACACGGGCATAGTCCATTCGATAGTCTTGTATTGGGCCCCCATTTAAAAAATAACGATGACTAACCTCCTCTCCAAATTGCAGGGTTCGAGCAGTCGGGTTCGACGTGTCTACACGGGCATAGTCCATTCGATAGTCTTGTATTGGGCCCCCATTTAAAAAATAACGATGACTAACCTCCTCTCCAAATTGCAGGGTTCGAGCAGTCGGGTTCGACGTGTCTACACGGGCATAGTCCATTCGATAGTCCTGTATCGGGCCCCCATTTAGACGCCCTAGTCGCCTCCCGACATAGCATAATACTGATCTGTTGGCTTTGTGGATCGCTGGCGGTTACAGGACTGTGTCCTATGAGGCGCTGACCGTCTTGTCGGGGTTTGCCCTGGTGTATTTGCTCGCGGGCTCGCAAGCGGCTTATTACAACAACCGTTGCGAGTCCCGTGAGCGTGGACAGATCCTGATGGGATGCGAAGTTGAAGCCCATAAGCTCCAGGCTTGACTGCGTCCATGCTGCTGCAGTGGCAGTCAACGTCTGGCTTAGCCCACTGTTAGCTAGCGGACTGTTGGGTCTGTCCAGTCAATCCTACCGAAGTAGCTGAGAAGAGGTTTCGATAGTCTCACTTACCGTACGATACAGATGCTTTCTGGGTATGGTTGCTTCGGCCAGCACGTGGACCGTACAGGTAAGGAAGCAACGACGCACTGTCGACATTGTCCTGGCAAACAGGATACTGTACACCTTGGGGGTGTAGCCCTCCTGGGCAGGTGAACTTCACAGCTACTGCAATCTACTATCCGTAAACAATTGAATTAACTCGACTGAATAATGTATACCGAACAACTCATCTTCTAAGAAGTGTTTGGATACAGTGTGATTCGCCTAACTTAATGAACTTATATTACTCTCAAACTCCTTGTTGTATCAAATATCGCATACGGGTTATAAGTGATCGTAGTTAGTCAGCGATATTCTCTTTCGAAACAAATGATAACTTTATTTTCAAATACAAGCTGAATAATAGGTATATAATCGGCGAAGTGAAAAGTTTTGAGCGTTTTTCGTTAGATGGCTTCAGTGAGCTATATCCCACGATGTACACGTTGCATATTGTCATTTTATACTGCGACTTGAAGGCGACACAACGCTTTAAAAGAAAGTTCTCTGACAGTTTTGTGTTTAGCGAATCCAGTTGTGTGTTAGAGCGTTCCAAAATGGAGGTAAAGAAAAAGAAAATTCGATACGTTCTTCGGTACAACTACGACCAAGAGGAAAAAGCGAAGCAAGCGGTTAAAAAAATTTGTGCTGTTTATGAACCCAATACAGTATCGAGTCCACCAGCAAAGCAAAGCTTGACAATAGTTATCGAACAAAACGGTGTATATTTGATCTAAATCCGAAAATTCTAACTTTCTTAATTTCATCGTCGAAATAAAGAGAAAAACTCTCAGAACTTTTTATTTCATCTAATATAATTGGGGTGTCCTCTTATTACCAGCAAGAGCAGTAAGAGGTCCACCTACTTTAAAACACGCTGCTGATCTCACGGAGAAGGAAGGGTATCCCCCTAATAATATAAAATAAGTGCCATGGATGAGTCACCTTCTGTCCCTATGCCACTGAGCTCAGGTACAGGGTCTTGGGTGTTCACTGGAAGAAAGACAACAGGACAGTTTGGCTCTACCTCACAGCTGTGCGTCTTGACACCGTGATATTGGGAGGGGGTGGTAAACGTCCCCCTCTGAACGTAGACACGGATCAGGTGCGGATACTGTATGCAATTCCTGTATGCAATTCCCGGTGTCCGTCCAAAGTCGTGCGAGTATGGTCATCGTGAGGGTTTTGGTTGGTAGGCACCTGGTGGTCCCCAATTGTGGGAAATCTCACACTACCCTTGACTCCAATCCATGTGGTCGGAAAAGTTCCCCCACGTAAAAAGAAATATTTAAACATGGTGTTATCTACTGACATCTATTTTGGTGTTATCTTGTCATTAAGAGAACTGACCTATGTGTCGCTATGGTGGCATTCTAACAGCTTAGGGCTGAACATTTGTTTCCAATAACAGGGTGTCTGCTTCAGATGCTGATTCAAGATATTCGAAGTATACGTAAATAGATAATTATATGTATATAGTGATGTACGTGGCGACTCCAAACGTTACGATACGTAAAACGTATAAATTCAGTATTATATTCTCAAATTTAAAAAAAAAGTAATTTCAATGTTGACGAAACAACGGGAAAGCATTTTAGAATACTGTAGAATCGACACCCAGAATCTTCTAACAGCTCCATTTTTTTAGGAGAGCTCGTTTAAATTTCAAACGATGCAGTTTGTAAAGCGCAGTAGAGAAAAGTGTAGTAATCCTGGTTACCTAAGCAATAAATACTATAAAATTTGAAGAAGGTACAGGGTTGTTAATTTTTTATGTTACGCGATAGATTGTACTGTCTCGTTCTTATTAATACAGCCTGGAATTGTCCCTTTAGTGGGTCATTTTTATTTATAAAAGAGATAAAACATTTGTTAAATTAATTAAAAATTCTATTGTTCCTCGTTTCAATATACTTAACTGCTACAGAAATTACTAATGTAACTTTCAATGGTATCCCATTCTGAATACTGTTCATGTTCCCATTGACCTTTTTTCATTTCTCTTTAATAATTATGCTACCTCACGAATGGGCATTGTCCCCTTACTAATTACCTTTACGGTCTTTAATAATTTTTCGCGACTCCATTCGACATTCTTTAATTCGCTTACATAACCGTGTCACAACCAAAAAAAAGACTAATGTTGAAAGCTGCATGACATTTCGTCTGGTATTACCCATATTGTATATTCAGATATTTAAGGTAATATATGAAGTTAAATTGAACTATCACCAAGTACCGAAACAATTCTCTATTCAACGTGACTATTATTAATAATTTGTATTAATTTCAGGTACTTATTTACCTTAATTAACAATCAACCACTGTTATAAAGTTACGTTAAAAAATAAACGTTCACGGATTAATTTATAACGAAGACTGCTAAAATCATGGAAACGATAATTATTAGCTATCTATTAGCTAATCTATTAGCAATCTGGAATTACCTCGTGTCCTCTAATATTCGAAAAAAATAAAAATTGTCGTTAGTAAACTCTAGAAAGTGAATCTATTTCGAAATTCTAACATTCGTCGGAGAAATTGTTTGTGTTAAAAAAAATGTTGAAAAACTGTGCAATCTATTGAAGAAAATAAGAACCGGACGGTATAGAATTTTCTCTCTTTAATTAAACGTCACTCGAGCGTCGTTATAATTTAATTTCCAGAAGGGGGACATCAGAAGAGGATTGCGTAACATAGTGCGTTTCGGTTCGTCGATCAAAGTGCCAGAATCGTTTCGAACATATATACGCAAGAATTCTCCCTGCTGATTTCGGATGACGGTTCGTACGGTTAACTAAGCACCTTTATATGCTCACGAGCACGTAACGAGACTACTCCCGGAGCTGACTTTAATATCATTGTCCTGAAACAATCCTGTAGTTGAATGTCCTGGTGATGCAGTGAACCGATTCCTGGATCGGTAAAGAGAGAAATATACGAAACGGTTGTGAAATGATGAAGAAATTATATAATACATTGAAGTTAGTTAGTGGAACGAGCATTTTATTTGTACGTCGAAACTGATTTATGCAAAAACGTCGAGTTAAGTAATTTCATTTCAGCTCACCTATCATTGCAAAGTGTGAGAATTTTAATCTTCGTTTCACCACACCTGAATCTTTTCAGAGAGACTTTTGTATTTTTTCATCATACCGTTGATACAACTTTCCTCGGAAGTTGAAAAAGAACTCTAAAGGTACGATAAAATGATACAATTTTTATTAATATTTGTGCAAGGAAGGTTGAATTAGAGTTATTTTAGGTTCCAAAAATGGACTCTTTTATGGTTGTCTGAACTGTATAAATTATGGATACCGAAAACTTAGTGTTTTAATCGTTGCTTGTACCATATCGAAGAAGAAAAAGTTTATATTATAATTAAAATTTATAATATAAATATTTATATTATAATTACAGAAGTTTATTATATTACGCTTTATCTGAAAAGGTCAAATCCTTGAATGTAGTCCTTTCAACGAAAAAAATAATTTCACCTTTTAGTCTGACTGAATTACATAGATATAACGTTTAAAATTACATAGATATCCATTACATAGATATATAGGACACCTTATCATTGTGGATGTATTTCATGACACAAGAATATCTAGCCAAAAATTTTTGTCATATTCTTTCTCTAATATTTACATTGGTATATGTAATTTTCACATTGATGTATAATAATTTTCCTTTCGGAGAGTTTCTCACGTTAAAAGAAAGAAAAAGCCAATCCCCCGTCCCTCCTTTCGTTACGTATCATTTAAAAAGCCAAACGAGGAATTGTAAAAGGTTCATTGCGATTACCAACAGGAGTCTTATGGTAAGATGAGTATCAGGTATCTCGAATTCGCCAGACCCGTCCTGCAGCAAAAACAGTAAGCTGCAGTCCCTGAGGGGACTTTCACGTGAGACTTGGCGATCGGTTTGTTGTTCGGGTACAATACACGGTTTATAACCACGTAGATCAACTGTTTAAGACATTCTCGTGTGTCGTATGTGCAGGAGTTTACGTGTAAATCACTATTAACATTTCTATGATCGAAATAGAAAATACTAATACGCGTTCCTCGAATATTCGGCGAGATAATGTTATTCTGAAATTTTTGCGCTCTGTGACCTTATCCGAGAATTGTTTGATATAGTAGTAGAAATTATTGGGTTGTTCGGGAAGTGATTTCGTTTTCCAAAATGGAGAATGTATAATTTAATAAGATGTTTATACACTCTAAAAAAATCCTGTTTCATTTTCACCAAAAAGAAAATGACTTTCCGAACAACCAAATAAATGTCTCGAGAACCGTTTCAATGCTTTCTACGATGATACACACACATACACACACACACTGTGAACATTGAATTCGATAAAAAATTTCGAGGCTGCATTTATAAGGAACACAATTTTGCTCGACCACTTATTTGATTTTTTTAACAGAATGATTATAATCTCGTGATTTTTACCTGTTTCATATTAATCGTGTTACGTTTCACAACTATTGGTGGAGTGCTACGAACAAAAGACACGGTAGACTTATGTAGTAACTTGACGTGAATCAAGGAAAAAATAAATCTACCTTTCGTTTCTATTTCAAGTAGATTGCCTTATACAGAGGATAGAATTAATAGGTCAGCCGTGGTTATTTTACAACCGTGGCTTGCGACAAAGAAGCCTCAGTATCCTTAAATATCCTGAAAGGCAAGAAAAGTTCAAGCACATCGGGGTCAGAACTATCGATCTTCCCGACCTACGTTTTTGTTCCCGTTTCCGTTACTTCCGAATTACAATCTGCCTTCTAAGGTGCTTTTAAAGTCGAACGTTTAGCCGGTTTGGCTAAAAACAAGTCCCTTAACTGCGCATACCATCCCGATGATAAATACATCTTTACTTTTTTAAATTACCGAAGCGAACCCTCGTCTTTTGTAACAATGAGTGCGATACATCTCTGCAACGCTCCCTTCTTTTGTAACCTTGAAAGTTTGTATTATGAATATTAATTTGAGAATTTTTACTGTTCAATTCAATTTCAAATGTTAAAAATCATTTATCAAACGTCAAAGATTGTGAAACTCTACGATACGATGACATTTTGAGCACTTCTTGTAAAGCAGCACCTAACTTGACCCAAATTTTGATCCCTGGTATCATTTCCTGTACTCACAAGGATAGTAAATTATTATTTTAAGCTTATAGAAATTTTTTATAAGAATTCAACTTGCAAATGTTTCTTCTGCTTAACATTTCATAGCCAGGGACGGATAGAATTATATTCGAATAAAAAATGATAAATAAAAACAAAGTATAATGATTGATTCGCGACTTTACTCAATTGTACAGTTCAATTTTTATTTGTTCATTATGAAATATTTAATTCCACAATTCAAATTCTAATTTTTATCCAACGAGTTTATATTTTATTCGTCGTTTGATATTTTAGATAAATATTTTCTCCATCTTTGTAGCGAATTGTTTTCCGTGACAACGGGCTGCTGAATTCTGGTCAACAATGTAAAAGATGCCACAATTTTTTGTGGAATGGTGCAGGAAATAAGAAAGATCATTATTAAATTTCTCTGTTCAGTGGACACGAAATTTCAGAAATATTTACTACTTGCAATCTACATTTTTAGTTTATCTGTTTACTGTATACATATATGCATGCCAAAATTTGTAAGCAAGCTCAAATAAAACACATGCTTATATGATTTTTTGTTATTGTTTTGTGATCCCTGTTGTTCCCATAACCTAAAGGAGGCAGTCAGATAAGTATATTCATTTAAGGATCTCCTGAAATAGGAAGGCGAGATTACTGTATAAATGTGGTATCGTCGATTAATTATAAGTTACAATAAAATATTATGTTTCCATTTTCAATTAACTTAAGAAGAAAAAGAACCGAAAGGCTGAATACTTTGGATTTTCCTAGTTCTTGAAATATTTGTCTCGTAGTAGTCTTCTTGATTAATGGTCTCCTTGGTTTCTGTCTGCCGGACTAAAAGTTTACATTGGCTTATTTTGCTATGACTAATCCGATCTGCATTCCTTCCAGGTTTCAACTTACCAACGTTTGTGCATTATGTGCAAATAAACTTCTTGAATGATGGCTGCAAACGCACCTGGGGTAGGACAAAAGAGATTGGTCACTGTTTAGGTTCCAGATTTTGTTTATATCGAGGAACTTTAGAAATTCTCGTGGAGTTTTTTAAAATATGTGGCAATGGTTGAAATTTGAAATGCTAAAATAGGAAAAGAATGAAAGTGATGACAAAAGTATGCCTTTTTATTTCAAAGCATTCATATTATTCGAAAAAGGGCTTCCATGGTTTGAGGTTGCACATCAACAAGGAGTTGAATTCTATGCAGTTAATTGTGATGCAACATTTTTGTAATTCAGTTGTCGAAAAGATATGAAACTCGTAAATGAAAAAAAATTATTTCATTATACGTGCTCTTTGAATGTATTATTCCTTTATTTTCTCTTATCATTTAATTCAGGCGATTCTCGTTACTCCATTTTGAATTTGTACCACCTTTAACACTCTACCTACATTTTTCTTCATAGATCTTGTTCCATACTTCTTTTTTTCAGTTAATATTTCTTTTTTTTTGTATATCTGCTATTATCTATACTGATTCGCTCATTCTTTCCATATTGCTTACTTTCTTCTTTGCATGTATTTACATATACTTACATATAACCTCACTTTCTGCTTTTCTATGACTTCCTTTCTACTCTACTTTCTTGTTTAATATGAATTGCATATAAGTTTCTTCGTTTCATCTATCCTACCACATGTTACACATATTTTATTCCTAAATTATACATAAATTGTATTCTACCTCTTTTATATGCAACTAGTTTCAATTCACCTAATAAAACTCCACTCTTTGTTATAAGTACATTGTATATTTTTTATTTAAGGACCTTTTCCTGAAATTTACAATTATCACGAGGAAAAATAACTGTTGTGTTATTTGAATTACTATGTCTTCACACTAGTTCGAATAATAAACGTTCCACTATAACACCTAAGATATGTAAATGTCTGATCCTATGATTATTAAATGTGTCATTATTCGAGTAAATGTGAGAGTTACTGAATTTTAATTATTTAAATTGCCTATAGAAATACGATTGCAAATTTTCAACCTCTATATATCTTTTTTTTTCCTCATCTTTCCCGAGATGTATACAAGATGTTCTGCCATTGGTGGTACAACCGGATGAGGTGGCGATACCTCGTAAAAGAATAAGTCGAAAAGGAAAAATAATATTCTTTCATACGAAGCTTCGTTTTCAAGAGAATCGAATTTGAAAATTTATCAAGTACACGTGTATTAAATATAAATTTCACGTTACCGAACTTCTAGTTCTGCTTGTATTTGCGTTTATATACATGGATAACGTTATCTATTTCCTGTCGATGTTACTGTCATTATTATTATCAATTTTTATTATTAATCTCTTTCATTCTGTACCAATGTTACCGTGCACTACGTGAGAATACGTGGACATGCTTTATAATATTAACGCATCTTTTGTAAGTCGTTTGTATCAAGAATGTTATATTATACACTTTCTATGGACGTGTAATTGTGAGAGCAGAGCAAAATCTTCTTAAAAACGGTTTATTTCATTGTGTGTCGAGTAATGATTTACACGGTAGTCGAAGAACGCGCAATGACCGTGGAAAATGAAGTTTTTAAAACAGTTAATAATAATTTTGGCCTAAGTGTCAGGACCCTTTCCAGACTGTACAATATCGATACAATTTATCGCATACTGAGTGAGCACGTAACGCGTGCTTATCATATGTAAAGAGTGCAAGTTCTTGTGTTTCGTGATTATGTTCCGCGAATGGCAATCTGCTCTTGGTTACTAAAACAGATGACTAATAATCGAAATCTTTTGTTGTGTATCTTATGGATAGACGAAGCAAAATTTAAGCGCAATGGAACTTTCAATGTGTATAATTCCCATTAGTGGTCGAATGAAAATCCTTGTATTATTTTAACAGTAGAAAGTTCTTTTCAAGAAATATGGAGCGTTAATATTTAAGCTGGGATCGTTAGACATGAAATTGCGGGACCACATTTTTCATCGAAGTACTTAAATGGAATACCATGTCTGAATAAATAAAGGTATTTAAATAAGTACCTTTGAGCACTGTACAAGAAAGTTAATTGTTCAACAGGATGGAGCATTATCTCATTTCACTCAAGAAGTAAAAAATGTTTTAAACAAGTGATTTGAATGTTGAATTGGTCGTGATGGTAAGATACCATCGGATTTAATTTCTTTTTATGGGATTTTATTAAGTTACGGGTGTACTCAACAAACAATAAAAGTATCGAAGAATTCAAGGCGAATACTACTTTGGCTTTTGAAGAATTAAAAATTTGTACAAACATTTACGTTAGATTGCAAGTAGTGAAAAATCATTTAGTTAAGAGATTATAATGTATGTTTGCAATGTAATGGGAAAAATTTCGAATAATTTCTGTGTCAATAAACATTTAGCAGTATAAGTATGTTCAAAGACAATTTTCTGGAAAAAGAAGTTTTACATGAACAAATTTTATTCCTTTTTCTCAATTTATTCTTTTATAAGGTATCAGTCTCCACTCGGTTGTGCCACTAATAACGAAACACTCTGTATATGTACACACATTTATCGAAACAGAAGAAAGAAAGGAAAAAGAACACCAGTGGGTACATCGATTGAAATTAACAATTTTACTCAATTGGTTTCGAAGTTTCCTTAAATTTCGACAAGAATTTCATTCTAGGGGATAGTACAATTTTTTCAACGACGAAGTTTAAATTTCGATTTGCTTTCAAGCTGGCACGCGTTGCCTCAAATTGTATTTGGTCCTGGAATCTTTTGATATTAGAATTTTCTTTCGTTACAGATACAAGCTTCTGTAGAAAAAGCTCGCGTATCGCTGGAAAATAATAGAAGTGAAATACTTATCTTTCGTGAATGGGCAATAAAAGCGTCGCATTGCATTGCTGGGCAAAAGGAAACGAAACACGTGAACAAATTATATTATATCAGAAGCATGTATTGGTATGAAATAAACCAAAACAAGAAAAACGACCGATTATATTCTCGGTGTTAATTTTTCTCTTTCTACAATTATTACAATCCTTAACGTCTTCAAGGATATTTCCACACACGCGTATTTAAATAAATACATTTAGGTTTCAAGTTATTTGAGATACTGTAAGAAGGAAATAATGACGAATATTGTGAATAAATCTGCATTTGTAATTAAATTTCCCAACGATCTAACATGAAAAAACTTACTTCGAATCTTTGTGTGTTCGAAATAAAATAATCCCTCCTTGAAGAAATTAAGTCGTGTATTTATTGTTGATGTGATGTTATACGATAATATAATACTAATTTTCTTAAATAATTCAGAGTGTCTCGAAATTGTTAGGAAACGCAACATGGACTGTTGATTGAGAAATGAATGTAGAAACATAAATTTACAGTGCAAATGTTTATCGTTATATTCCTTCTGAAGAGGATAATGGACGAAATTCTTTCCGCACTTGTGCCCTACCGTTTTCACTTATATAATCGAAGAGTTGCTCGTATTGATTATACCATAACAATAGTGAACAGGGATTAGAGATTAGATTAGATTAGATTAAAAAAGCTAAGCATTTAATAGCTCAGCTTAATGTATCAAAATAGAAATGAATATCTGAATAAACGGTGATTTTCTATTTCAATATTCCAATCAAATTTGCTTTTATTTGTTGTGTGTCGTTCAAAAAGAATTGTCAAGAGGCTGTGTCTTCGCTGATTTCAATGATTTTAAAATATATAATGGAGAATGATGTATCGAACAATTTTTCCACTTGAAAAAATTGGCAACCAGTTTTAGTTTCCGAGATATTTGTAAAAAACTATTGCTACTACTAAATTGAATTCTGCTTGTACGTAGGTAGGTAAATACATGTTCGCAGCAACATATGCGTAAACCTGTGACCGCTGCTCGTTTCTCTTTCTATTGTATTATACTTAGGTAATATAAACGTCACGATGTGATGGCTAGCATGCAGTATACAGTATGTTACGTTGTATGTGGGAAATACGACAGGAGTAGATTTCGGTTATTGAGATAAGAAAGAAAGTTTATGTAAATGTATATCCCACTTGACCTTCTCTACGAGTTATAGCGTATTTTGTGTATAATATAGAACCTTCTTCGCACATTGTGCAGGTAAAACACAATTTGACATTAGTTTATTATTTTTCTGCGTTCTTTGCGGTGATAAAATCATGAAAATTTGTAAACATTATCATAGAACAATTAGTACACACGCTACTATCAAAATAGGTACTATTAAAGTAGAATATTCAAAGCAACATTGTTATGAATTACTGATAGTAAGAATAAGTTACTTGAACAGTGAAATGGCTGATATGCTTCGTAAGAATAGGCAGAATATAATGTTATTGTTAGTAGTGTGTGTATTAACTGCTCTATGATGATAATGTTTACAAATTCGCTTGTTCTGGTAATTGTTAATAATATGGAAAAACGGTAAATTAATTTGTTCTTGCCATAGCTACTTTCCACATACAAATGAATACCCCAAACCTTAAACTATTAGGTTGAATGAAATATTGTCGGTATTGACGTTAAACAGTGTGCATCTTATTTATGTATTTTGTACGTTTTAGTTCATTCGGATCATTTGGTTCGTGCTTAAGGGAAGAACTTTGAGTAAAACGTTAAAATAGAAGTGATTGTTTTATAACGTAAAATCGTGATGACACTTTTCATCACTTTCCACATACCTACTTTAACATTTTAAGATATAAAAACTCTTTTTTATTAGTAAGTACTCATCATTCCGTTGATGGTGTTGATTGGTGTGCAGTCTAATATTTTGTTTACATTGATCTAGAATAAATCATCAAACGGAGTTCTTTTCGTAACCGAACTACGCATGATGTGAACTTAACTGTAGTTTAAAAAAATGTAAACTTTGTCAAATTTTAATTACAGGTCCGTTCATTCGATCTCTAATGATATCATTAATTAAAAAATTTAATTAAAAAAATTAACGACAATACGCGACTCTGAAAACAAAGGAATTCCTCGAGATTGAACGATCGAAATAGGAATGAAAATTTATTATTAATTTTACATTTTCGTAAATAGAAGTTAGGTGCATTCGATGCGTAGTTCTATTACGAAAAGAACTTCGTTTGATTTTTTATTCTAGACGAATGTAAACAAAATGCTAGAATACACGTCGATCAACAGGGTTGACGGAAAGATCCATGGAGAATAACATTTATTATTTAACAGAAAGTTGACAAATTCTGACAAAAAAATGTTTCCATATCTTAGAATGATAAAGAACATACATTTACGGAAAATGACAAAAGATTTCGTCAAGGTTGTACGTTATCAAAAAGTAGCCGAAAATTACTTCTATTTTGAAGTTTTTCTCGAGGCTCCCAATTAACAATTGGGTGGTGGGTGGGTCGAAGTTGGATGCCTAGTTATCACTGAGTGGTGTATTTGTGGACATTAGGTGTGTGTTTATCAGTGAGTACTGTGTGGTGAAATGTTAATCAGCCACGCAAACCGAAATTTCAAATCATTAAAATTAGTTCAGTTTAATCTTTTAATTCTCTCGTTATATACATACACTGTTGGCTGGTTGCTGTGACGCAACGTATTTATACAAAATAGTCGATGAGCATTAGTAGGATTACTTAGTAGCATTAGCAGGAATAGTTTTTTGCAAATCTCTCGGGTATTGAAGCCAACCCTTAAAAGCCAAATTTTTTCAAAGAAAAAAGTTAATCGAAATATCGTTCTTTATTGCACATTTCAAAATTGTCGAAATAAATGAGAATACAGCTATTCGACAACGTGATTAAACAAAGATACAGTTTCTACGAATTACAATATAGTTATTGTATTTGTATTCATTTTATGGTTCCTCGACCAATTTTGACTTACGAGAAAGCTTTGATAATTCGAAAAAATATCATTCATATTTTTTAATGTAAATGAAAAAGATACTGCTTATTGTCTTTATTTGTAAAAATTAATTTTTTTGCAAGGACAAAACATATTTCGAATGTCATTTTAAATTCATTTTAAATTATGTTTTTACACAGTTTTATACGTGTGATGTATATTACCAAAAACGAGAAAACTTGTCTTTCGTTTTTCAGAAAATTATACAATATTAAATTCTTGAGATCTGAACACGAGCCGAAAAGAAAATTAATGTATTGTATTGATTCCTTCAATAAGGTTTAAGCAAAGGTTTAAAGAAAGGAAGAAAATCAAAATTCTCGGGTATCTTTTTCAGTTTGTATTGTTTAACATGTTTGTATTACGAATATAGTGAAAATTTTAAATATCCGCGAAGAATATTTGTAGAGAATATAAATCAGGATGGTTTTGCATAAATTATGACAGATCAGAGATGGTATTTGTAAATCACTTGTAGTTGTGGTATAGGAAATTACATTTTACTCGAATACGATTGATTTTTAATTCTATTTTTATGAGATACTTATACCGGTATTAATGACCATTATATACTTCTACATTCTTCAACCCCTTTTATACAGAATGTTCCAAGAAAAAGGTGTATAAATAATTTACAAGATTTACAATGACGACTACATTGTGCCTTTCATAGGATAACAACAAAAGTAGGAATTATTCAAGAGATACAATGTATTTCTTTATAACGAAGAGTCGAAATCTGCATTTATGCAACAGATGACTGCTGCTCGTATATTGATCAGAATTCTTTTAAAGACCTTTTCGCTTATTTTAACGAGTAGTATATTCTTCAAATGTTGCGGTCCTCTCTTCAAAATTAGAAAATTTCTAAATAAAGTAAATGCCCGTTGCTTAAAATTGTAAAAAAAAAAAAATAAACGATGATTACCAAATGTGGTGAATATACATGTCGTTGCTAAAAATGAAGAACTGAACAAATTTTGTTTTCTGAACCTAATATCGATCGATAATAAAAAAATTTTTATTCGTTTCTCGTTTCGTTTTCGAAAAGGAAAAAAACCGATTTTGCAGAACATTCGTACATTCATATGTACGTTATGAGACTTCTTGACGTGTCATTTACCTCGAACGAACGTCTATGTCGCAAATGATCGTTTTCGTTTGTAACAGTTTTATTTACGGAGTCGTCTTACTTAATTCGCAAACTTACACATCGAAATATCATTTTCAAACACACCTTTACGCGCATCCATGCACCCGCTCTTTCAATCACTCGAGTCGACATTTACAGTACACCATGTACAACATTATTTTGATACTATTTTTTTTCTTTACTTTGACGACACTAGAATGCTATAATCTGTAAGTTATTACACATATCGAACCTGGGATACTATGACGATGTTTCGATAAAGTATCATTTATAGATACAGTGGGAACCGATGTTCCTGAAAGCATACTAGCTTTCAACAGTCTCCGTTACCGTAGTACACAAACGCTATAGTCACAGCAAAAGATTTTAACCACTTGCTTCCTCGTGATTTGCATCAGGTACGGCCCCCGTTTTCACGTCAAACCAACTTGACCTTCTTGTGTCTTGAGTTTCTCAAACGCAACACTGAAGTAGACCAAAAACAGGAGAGATAAAACCTTAGGTGGAGTAACCGAATGGTACGATGGGGATAATCGTTTCGATGGTTTTGTGTGGTCAAAGTCTTTTTCCGTGACTTTTAATGCTGTGCTATATAAAATGGTCCGCTATTGGTAATACAATTGAAAATAGAGCGAACAGGCATGAAAAATAAGTCGAAAACGTAAAGTTTTTCTAAACGACGCTTCGTTCTCTGGGAAAGAGGCTTCGAAAATTCATAGAGTACCGTGTATTAGACTAGAACTCAATTTGATAATTTCTCTTAATTCATCGCGATGTTAAGGTATAATATTGTAGATGTACATTTAACTGCCAAATCTGCCACATTGTTACGCGTCTCTGTCAGGATTTTTAATGCAATGTACACGTGTACACAAATTTTGTACAGTCCTGTAGAGAAGTTATTTTTTTCTTGGTAACGTGGAACATTTTCTGCTGTTTCTACTGTTTTCTAAGCAGTTGATTTGTTTGTGTGGAAATGGTCGCGGTAAAATAAGGACAGCAGTTACATTTAGGACAATTACAGGTCAACGTTTGACAGATCAATTTCCAGTAGTGTTTGAAACATTTATATCTTGTTAATTTTAAAATGGTACACAGCGCACGACTAAATGAAAGTCAAACAAAAATGATTCGGAATTTGAAAAGAGAAAGCAAATTTCAATAGTTTTAAAATATTCAAACTGATAAGAAGTTGTCGTGTTATTACAAACACGCTAAAGAATTTGAAAAGTTGCAGTTAAAAGAAAAGCAAACGATAACGCGTCTATTACGGCTCAATTGATAAATGAATAATTTAAACAACAGAGAAGTTAAAGACCTTTTTGTAAGTATGCATCTTTTTGGTTGTTATACAATTACATCGTAAACGATAAATTCTTGAAAGTATTTAAAAGAGAAGTTGTAGGTACCATTTAATAAGAATTAAATGTATTTAATTACATTACCTTCAATAGGTTGCCCAATAAGTTTTTTCGAACGACAAAACTTACTGAACAACTTAATATACGTATACTTATTCCAAACACACCTATCCACGAGGGACATAATAAACATGATTTTTACACGATGGCATGCAAATTAACCTTCTATACTGTACTCTACTGTACTCTACTGTACTCTACTGTACTCTAGAGGTAGAGTACGATGGAGAGATAAGTTTTCCATGGTTTCAACTAACCAATTGATTTTGATACGACTGTAATGTTTATAATCAGTCCACTGCATGTAAAAATCCCACGAATTTTCGAAGTCACTCACAAAAACGGAAGTTTGCTCGTAAAAACTTTCTTTTCTACTTCTTTCTTTTAAAAAGAATCATCCGCTTTTTAGTTGTACCAACAATAACGGATTGTGATGCAGGCCTGACAAAAACAGAGACGAAATAGCACAAGGAGCCCCGCGTGTGGCGTGAGTTACATATGTACGTACAATTGTCATAAAACCAACCGAGAAAAAGTTCCTTCATCGATGATGATTCTTATAGAGGAAATCGTAACAGACGAAAACGAATGGTGATGTGTACTTGAAAAACTTCCATCGTTGTTTGTTGATTTCTCCTTTTCAATGACGAGTCGTAATGGGAAATTTGTATTTTTCATTGGGCGTTGAAGTTGAAGAACCTTCTTTTCTAGTTTTCAGTGAAGTAATACTTGCTCGATCGTAGACATAGTAATACGACTTATGAAAATTACACTTAGTGGGTAATCGATGTGTGAAAACATATTGTTTTTCAATTTTGGCAAAATTGTAAGTAAACACGAAGATCTGTACATGAGATGGAAATGGTGCGAGTGAAAAATAATGGAAAATTGTATCACCATCGTATTATCAAGGAACAAAGTACTATTGATCTCCGATGTAACGATATAATAAAAATTTACGTTATGTTAACTACTGGTACGCTATAATACAGGAAACTGGGCCTCTTAAATGATTAACGTAATTACTCAATGTAACTTATATATAATTGTGCGTTGATTTATTAACATGTAATTGAAAAACTCATGTATAATCGGTCCTCGATACAGTAGCGTAAATTGAACTGTATTTGGTTTTCATATACGTATAATCGATGGGAGAAATATAATGATCTCGTGCAGACTCGTTTCGATACAGAATGATAAGAATCCGTGGCCATAAAGGCTTTAACATGGATTTTTATTTTTCACGTAAAAGCAAATATAACCTTCGTCCACACTTATAATACACTGTTATCGGAATCTATTGAGCTGGCTGTTTATTGAGCTGTTATGTTTATCCGAGCTACGATCAAAATCAATTGGCGACACAAGGCTACTTCTTCGATTATTATTTACATCCACGAGCAGTGTTATTTTGACACTGTGGTAAGTGGTAAACCTTTTGTATGCTTGAGAGTGACATAATCAAACTGTAGATTTAAGAGTTGAACTTTGTTTTGGAAAATATAAAATTTTCTACTTTTGTTACGTCAGTCTGTAGCATTCGACGAGTACAATCCAAAAATTAAAATTTTAATCGGTGTAAATTATCCATTTTAAAGTTATTAATGGTACAATACAAATGTATATCTGTTTGTTTATCGTGGCAGACTTGAGCTGGAGCCATTAGATTCCTTGTGTAAGTAAAAGTAGATTTTTTACCGAAAATAATGTTCGAACATTCACGAACAAATGTAACGTTCTGTTAATATCTTGCGATTAGTATTGGTTTTTATGAATTAGAATTAGGTTAAGGTTGGGCTAAATTTTTTGTCATGTTGTATACATCATTTGTAGATTGTATCATGAATAACAAAAAAACGAGATATTTTTCGTCAATTAAAATTGATATTTTTAGACCGTACTCGTCAAATACTAAAGAATAATTCTAATCCGATTATTAGCTTGTATTTGTACCTGCAAATAAGGTTCCCGAATTGTTTTTGAAGGTCTAAAAGAATCATAGGTCGAAAAAAAGGCATATGCACGAGTAGTGTGACACATAATCAGTTTCGAAGCTATTAGGGCTCTTATATATAGTTTCAAATATGGTTTCTCGAATTATTGAGCAACTGACCCAACTATGTTTCCATACACATATGTATCTAGGCACATGTCTTTTAGGATTATGAACGAACTATTATTATGTAATTATGCCAGTCCTTTGATACAGCTGTTAGCCTCAAAGCGAACAATCTCGAAAACTCGCGTTCAAGGTTTGTTTTGCAAGATCGTATACCTCAACGTATATTCAAAATTATAGTCGGATCGAGTTCAATTAGCCTGTGAAAGATATTTCCTTAATCGTAGATTTCATCAAACCTAACTCCCATATGATATATGGCATACCATCTTAGTATTTCTTTAGTGAGACAGAAAAGTGTATATCTATGGGTCTGCATTTTCCATATAATGTATGGCATACCATCTTAGTATTTCTTCAGTGAGACAGAAAAGTGTATAAAACTCTTAAACACTTAAATACATTAGGCAGAATGTAAAGGTGGAAGATATAACGAAGGATTAAATAATATGGAAGAGGTAACGCTTAAATATTTCTATGGATCGGTTGATTTTATTTCCATTATCCATTATATTTAATCAATTTCCCGTTTGGCATTCTATTATAAGTGTGGACTTTTACGTGACGAGTTTAGTAAACGCTTTATTCGATAAAGTAACAGAATATTTAGGTATTGCCCGAGTATATATCTCTACCACTGATTAAACTTTGAACTTAATTTATTGTAGCAATAAATAGTCGACTTATAACAATTAAAAGTTATCGTAAAAAAATTAGCATTAAGTAAAATTAATTGGAGAGGTAAACGATGTGTTCCTTTGTGAGAAAATTTCAAACTTCGTTTAATTAACAGCGGTGGAAGGCTGTCAAAATTTGAAAATTAATTTAATACCAATCGTCGAAATCGATCGTCGATGACAATTTTTTTTGGTAACAAAATATCTCAATTTCACCCGATTATTAGTAATAATAGTTTTTCTCGATGTAATAATATAAATTAAATTTAGATATTCAATATTCCAGTTAATCTACGATACTTATCATACTGATCGCATTGTGGCTTAATGCTATAAAGATGTTAGTAAACTATTACACTAAAATATTAAATATCATCCCTTGTGCGTGTTAAGTACTTTATCATTTCACCGAGACAAAGCATAAAAAATATGATTTTTTCGAAAGAATCTATTATATTTCGGTGAAAAATTTCTGTCGAATTTTTTTTAGAAAATCTATCGATTTTGGTTTTCAATTTCAGAAGGTATCAAATTCAGAAAGTACTCGACAAAAAGGAGAGGTTATGTATAACTGACATGTAAAATCAGGAGTTATTTTTATTTGTAATTTATCACTGCCATATGTTTACTTTTTCTCAAAATTTTCTTCGCCATGATATAAGATACTTTACATGGAATCTATGAAAATACTCGCATTTCGCCAGCAATGAGAACAAAAAAAAAAAAGAAAAAAAGTTTTTGATTGTCACTTGCATACGTGACAATTTAAAATCAAATTCTCTCTAACATTCGTGTTACTAGTCCCGAATTCGAGAAACATAATACGCAGTAGGCCTGAGTGTATACTATCCACTTTTCATCAACCAAATAGGTGACAAAAGATACGGGTCTGTAGATTTCTTAAATAATTATCGTGCAATGAAAAGTTGATGATGCGCCAAGCCTAACGCCTTAATCGTGCCAATTGTCGTGATTTTTGCCTCGGAAGCTGTCACGTAACTATATAGTCGATGTTCCTCGTCCTCTAACTGTACTCGACTGGCTGCCATTGTTCTCTATACTCGCCTGTAATGTACTCAAAGGTGAGCAAGATGAAGATGAACAACCACAGTGCTCGGTTCCTGGAACATCTAGCGCCCTCGTTAATTGATGACACCGAACCTGCGACAGATCGAGGCATTGTTGTAACAACCTCGATATAACACAAGAAAGTACCATATATCGTTTGTAAGAAATCTCGGGAACATTTATTTGTTTATTATCATCGACATTACGAAATTGCACGAGAAAGTTTATCGATTTCTTAAGGAAATTCGCTCGACTTTTTTACGAGATCTCCCTTTCTATACCCATAATTCGTATAGAAAATTACACCGTGAAAAAATATCGTTATCTTCAACAGTTGCAGGATGAAGCGTTAAACTTTTTTCATTAGTGGTCAGTAATTCCTTTTCAAAGTGCACCGGACGTCCACGGATCACGTAGCAACATTATCCTTTTGTTTCACAGTGTAAACTAGTTCCGAAACTAACAAGGTCAAGAAGAATGAAATTCGATAACGGAGTTCGTACTCCGTGACTGATTTTTTTTTTCTTTCACGATCTGCAACAATTTAATCGACTCCATTTCTTCGTTTCGTGGAGTTAAGCCAAACGGTGCTGGTCGATCATCTATTCCAAATGACAACTTCTCCATCTTCGGAAACTTTCCCCACGGTCTAATTCACAAACATCGCTTCGTCGGGGAACAATTTGAAAAACGAGATTCTCGGGCAATAATGTCGACGACGTGTCTTCGTTTGTTCGAAGAATAATCTATCGGTGCTGGAATATTGAAAATATTTTCTTCTGTTTTTTTTTTAACGATTAACATTCTTTTTCCTCGCTCCTTGTATTATACTTTACTCTATCTTCCATTTTGTAAAGTATTAGGTTTGTAGAATAAGTTCTTTTCGATTGCAACAAATTAAAGTCAATTTCTTTCTTTATACAAATGTATGTTTCTTTTATTAATGAGTAAGAGAAAATTTTGACGATTCGTATCTTCTTCCACATTTTATTGTTATAGTTAGAATCAAGGGTAGGTAGACTCGATCGGTGGGGAAAGTTCTACGAACTTGAGGTAGCCCTCAATTTTTGTCTTGTTTCTACTATTCCGGATAATTCGAGCATTAGAGATAATTCTGAAAAATGAATCAAATATTATTGAAAAATAATATTGTAAGAAATTGTTTATTGAACGTCTGAGTCACAAAAGATTTGCAAAGAGGCTGTTCTGAGTCTTTAGTAATATGTGCATATGTGTTGAGATGTCCCTCAAAATATTGCACACTTTAGCGACTTCGTATTTTTGTTATTTTTATATATATATACACACACGTAGATTTTATTTGCATCAACGGTTTAGAAATGGAAAAACTCTTCCTTTGCTAATAATAACATTATACCGAAACAATAGTTTTCTCAATTTACGTACCTCTTTTCATATTTCACGTATTTTTCATTTGCTTCTTAATTCTATGTGTTCTTCGTTTAAAATGTAATATAGATTTTCAATAAAATACACCCCTCTCAAATATTCCAGTTCTTTTTTAATATATCGATTCTCATTTTATCAAATTGCTTACAACTTCCTGTAACGAAATTCAATTTAAGAATTATATGAACCCTTCGGTTGAAAATGATGCAACGAATGCAATAATACCGCTAGAGATGTGGTTGCTTTAGAATTTCTTTGAATTAATTACATACTTGATAACAATAATCTGTAATTACTTGGTCCTCCGAGCAACACGTGTGAGTTTATTTAATAAACATATTAAATATTAACATTGGTATTTTCAATCACGTATTTAGATGTTTCTACGGTTTTAACGTTTTCGATTCTACCTATTTATTTTAATTATACCCAAAGAAGATTCAATTCATACGGTCGAAGAGTCATAATATAACGATTAAATAAATACACACTCATGCGTGTTGCTCTGGAGGCCAAATAACACCAGTGCCATCATTTGATCCACTTGACATGGAAGAGTGAAATAATCGAAACGTTTTTTGTCTAATTATATATTTGAATTGTCAAAACAATCCTCCGTTTTAAGGAATATAAGGTCTCACAAATTGTCTCGTCCCAAACAACAAAAGTTTCAAGTTCCGAGAAAATATATGACGAAGAGCATTGTCATCGACGACTTCCTCCGAAACAACACCACGAAGTTAAATTAAAAAAAGGGACTCACCGAATTGCTTTAATTCGGTAAAAACATTCATTTCGTGGTACATTAAAACTTCTTTACCGATGATCGTTCCGCGGCATGCTCGGTTGTCAACTGAATTTTGATCAAGGTACAAACAGGCAAGGGAAACTACGTTTTACGTAAGATACATCGGGGTGCGCACGATGCATTCGTGCTCCTACGCTCACAAACAACTTGTAGCACACGCTCAAACACGCATCAGAACACACATTATCTCAATTGACCCAAAAAGAAGGCGAGCATTACGAGGACCGTCTTCGATGTCGGCGAGCCTGCTGCCGTGTTCCCCTGCATTGCAGCTGGATGTTCTTCTGGAACAAGAACAACGAGTCTCGGATTAGGGTCTACCTTGAACTTTCGTTTATACATGCACATAGTTTTTTTTTTTTTTTTTGCGTCTTTCAGTCCTTAAGGGTGGATCTATTTTCACACCTTGTTCCATTTACGATGGTTGTCTTTTCTTCTCTGTATTATTCGCGAGCGAATTTCAATTAATTATACAACAAATTACAAGGTGGTAGTTAACTGTCAGTTTCATTTCTGGACGGTTTTAAATGTTCGATTACCGCACCAGTTCTATTTGAAGATTCAATACAGATTCAGTACCGAGATCAACCTAGAATTCTTATGTTTTACAAAAATGTTGTAAAAAAATTTTTTTAAATTTTAGCAATACACATTCATCAAGGAAAAGGAAAGAAAAGAATCGAGTAAGATTCATTCGTATTTATACTTCGAATACCAAATAGAAATGTACCAATAAATAGTTATTACGATATTAAAAATTATAGGTACGGTACGATAGCGGATGAGACACGTCATAGAAGTAAGAAACTACAATCGTATTCTTCATTCACTTCTCGCTAATCGAAGCATGCTAGAGTAACGTTTGTTGATGGGATAAACTAGAGAATTACACATAAAATCAATAATTATTGTGACAATCAGTTTTTTATTACAAGAAAGGAAAGTGGTGGATTCTTTGGTGTTAAAACACCATCAATACTCGTTGAATTTCTGAAGTCCCATACAATTTGTATCTCCATCAAGTTGTCACACCTCACACCTCAATCACGCCTATTGATAGATGTATTATCCGTTTACGAGAAGGCACAATGTATTTACATCCTCTTGAGATCGCAAGCAAGAATCGTCGTTGGTCGAAGACGGTGACGAAAACCTACGGCTGTGATCCCAGGTCCGAGTGAGAACGAATTCCTAGTAAGGTGCATTGGCGTAGGCTCCCAATACACCTTGGAAGTGTGCTCAGCTTGGGCGGGTAAACGCCGTGTCTTGATCGGCACGATTGGGTTGGATCTCACGCTCACGGGCGTGGTAAGAGTCATGTTCGCAGCGAGAGAAAGTGGAAGCGAAACTTGCTTCTGCGAAACTGTAATTTTGCAGGAGGTCTCCGCGGAACGGAGGCGAGAGCGGGCTCGTGTGAGCTCGAGTAAGCCCTCCTAAGAGCGGTGGGCGGTCGTGAGATTGGGGCTTACGGCCGCCCTTTACGGTGGCCCGGCCCCATCGCCGAGCGTCTAGGCGCTGTGGAAAGTAGGAGGAGTGGGGCACGGCAATCGCGCTGCACGGGGGTTCACCGGAAGCGTTGATGCGATTCAGTTCCTGGTGGCTCTCCCCGATAACGTGTGAGGATGGTCACCGTGGTGGGTTTTAGTGGGTAAGTCCCGCATGCGGTCGTTCCACATGCGGGGAATCCTACACTTCCCCCGGCCCCTCCCCAAGGGGTTGGAGGAGTCTTCCGAGGATTTCCCCCATGTAAAAAAAGAAAGGTACTACCGCTGATTCGATAAGTTCCACTTAATGAAAAAATGAATAGAATTTAATACGCGTAATAATCACCAACATTGTGAAAATTATTTATAGCGGAAAGAATTAATTTGTATTTATTGAAAGTAATATAATTCCGCTTATATAATACTTGTTTCTATCTGGATAAAGTCTATATAATTTCAATTTACACAAGAATAAGTTATGTTAGTACTAAAACCAGTATAATTTTTATGATTTGCAATGTAAGAAAATGTAAAGATTGTAATTATATAGAATTTATCTAGATAGAAATGAGTATAGGTGGAGTTTATTGTACTTCATGTACATGTAAGTGGAATTACATTATTTTTAATAAATACAAATTAGTTTTTTTTGCTATAAATAATTTTCAGAATATTAGTACGTATAATAAATTGTATTTATTTTTTCATTACGAGCAACTTATCGAATTAGTGATAGGATTTAAATAAGAACGAAATCATTCTATTTCTTAATAGCTAACATTTGATTAGAAGGCTACGCCAATGACACAGTATTGCCTCTCACTCGGTCTTCGACCAATGGTGATTCTTGCTTGCGATCGTACGAGCGACAACAGATTATGGGTGGAGCAAGAATGTAATCACGCTGTGTCTTCTTTTTGCAGCAGAATGGTCCATTCGTGCAACAAAAAATGGCCCTGTCTCCATTGGACCTTAGTTTCTGTACCTTTAGCAAAGCCACGAATTTAGTCGCTGCATTACATAAAAAGTTTAATGGTAAAATTCAACGATTCTGAGTATTATACACGTCAGAAATTATATTTTTATTACAAAATAGCTTTCCCTGATGCTAGATTCGGAAAGGTGAAACTGGAAGTTAAAAAGCTTATAAATGAAAAAATGTTGACATTCTTTATGTAGTTTTATCAAAACAGTTTCGTCTTTTAATATGAATAATATGAAACCATTAAAATTAAATTAAATTTGTTTAAACATATATACATCTTTTTGAAGAAAGGAGAAGCCTGGATAGATCGATATAGATAAGTATATATAGCAATTTGAAAATTTGAAAGAGAATTCAGAATAGTGTAAGTTGAGTTATAATTATCAAAATGTTTTCCCTTATGATCGCCTTAGTAGATGTTTCTTATGGATTCTTTTATATCGTATAATAAGAAAACGTTGAAATATTACTTCTGAAAAGGTATGCTTTTATTATCAAAAAATCCATCTATAGTATGCACTAACTTTGCCTCGTTTATGCACACTCAGAGCAAAAAAATTACAAAAATACCAATTTATTTTTAATTTTCTTTATATATAAAAGATATATAAAAAGTATGTCCAATCGCTTTAATATGTTTATAGTCACTTATAATTTTGATAATTGATACGAATACAAAAGTGATTTATAAATAAGAGGTTGCGAGAGAGAAATTGTACGGTTTTAACTCCGCTCAGAAACAATAAAACACGTGGTTCTTCTAGACAATGTGAGTGACATAAAATTTATTTGGAACACATTATTCGTAAATCTGTGGTCGTGTTCGGTGTACAGTTACAATATTTTCAGTTGAAATTACTACGTAAGGGATGGGTCTGGTTACAGAATACTGTGAAGCTCGTCACGAATCACCGCACGTGACATAAATTGCATTGCACGTGATGTGCAACTGCAAGTAAGGTATATGACGGGGTGAAATTATTAGCGAAAGCAACCCTTGTCTTTGTGCTGAAAAAAACATAGGAATTTTATTTTGCAAGTCCTACAAAATAAGGTAGCCCAGAATAAATTAAAAGCGTGTCGCTTTTAGTTACAAAATCATTTGTCTACAAAATTACGGGAAAATGTCATCGATTGATATCGGCAAGAACGAAACGAAGTCATTCTATTTTTTCAATATTGTTCCGAGTTTCCTGTATGAAAATTGTATATAATGATGCGAGATAAAATTGAAATATTGGGTACAAAATGTATTATATATACGCAGGGTTTATTCTAATCAATGGGGTTTAGGGTTTTTTCAAGTTATAGGTACACATTTTTATGTTATGGCACGTAGTATGTCGTATGCTTGTATCAATTTTGTAAATTACTTTTCAATGTTACACAAAATTCTGAACTACGTCATCAATGACCAAAAAATTATGGTAGGTTTACTAATAATATCATTAATAGGTGTGGATATGTTTATTCTGTATAAGAGATGCATCAAACTTCAAATTATTTATCATTCGAAATAATTAAATATTTTTCCAAGAGTTTAAATATTATATAATAAACATTTTACTTATTATGATACATTCGTGTAATAATTATATGGCAACGGGTAAAAAACACAGTTTATATCTTCTTCTCTAATAACCATGATGAAAACACTCACAGTATACAAAAATCATTTAATAATCTATTAATATTCAGAAACCATTTACAGAAAAAAAATGGTATTTTCTTTTATACAGAGTTCGTGCCTGATTTCAAGACCGTTTAACTTGGTATATATTATTTATTTTATTGGAAAAGATAACGTCAATTTTAAGAATTAAATTAATTTTTGCAATCTATAAACATTCCAAATTTCGTTTTTATCAAAATAAATCAATGACATTAACCATTGTAGTGTACTTAAAGCTCTGCAATTACGATCTTTTTTGAATCCAAGAATTAACTGTTAAACAAGCTTTTTGTAATCAAATACCGATATTATTTGCGATATGATTTAATTCATCTCTTGTTATTGCCCACTAGAGCTGGAAGAGGGTTTCTCCTACCGAGATGAGTGTTTGAGGGTCTTCTAAATCGATTCTTTTTGCAACTGAATTATACATAGGTACAAATTGGCAATGGCATCCCTTCGTTTTCATGGTTGTTATGCATATTTGAATATTTATCTTTTCATGGTGGTTGGTGCATCCAGCAAGCACAGAGGAAAGATGAATTCATGCACATTGCTTGACATAATTACGGTTCGGGCCGAGTCTACGGTTCGTTTACACTGCCGGAAGAAATACGAATTTTGACGATGAAAGATTGCGCGTGATTCGTCGAGTGTGCATATTTGCTTCCGCTGTCGATGTCAATGAATATTGCAACACTAAATGTGGGGTAGATAATTTTGGTCGAAGCTTCTGAACTGCGGTTTTAACAGAAAAAAAATCTGTCGCTGGAATTTTTCATTGAAGACTTTTCGAAGGTAAAAACACAAACGTGATAGGTCTGCAAATGTATTTAATCACTTTAATAATGAGAAAGGGTAGGTATGATTATTTATCAACAGAAAAATATTTCTACGATGTAATTATAATTATTTGAGAAAATAATGAAGATGAGTATATATAGGAATTATCAAGTTATCGATTGAAGTTTGTTTAGAGTCAGTAACAGATTGAATACAAATTTGTATAGAAGTAAATGCAGACTGTATATTTAATCTTCAGTTTATACCTTATTTTTGATATTACTGTATATTTTTATCAAAGATGATCGATGTCCAAAAACAAAAAAATTTAACATAACAATTAGAGTTTGCATTCTAATTAGATTTCATTGAATTTTCAACAATTTTCTAAATGTATCGTTAAGCAATTGAAATAAAATGTTTTACTCACATTAACAATTTGGTCATGAAATTTTATTGTCTATATATATTTCTACATTTTTAAATTTTATTGTTTTTACAAAATCGTTACCTCAAAAATAGGTTCAAGAATACGTTTGTATCAAATTTTTTCCAATCGTCTAATCTATCAATTTAATTTCATCGAAGAAATGAGATTAACTTAGACTTCACTTAAGTAGACGTGTTATTGAAATAACAAGTAGCAAGGATACTACGAGCTGAGATAATTTTTTTTACAGTTTAATTATTCCTTTTATCACACGTTCAAATGGAAAGAAAGAACAAGAGAATGACAGATTAGAAAACGAGAAAAATAGTTCAGAGACGCGAGAGTGTAGTTCACAGATAAGAAGTATGATTGGTAGGTGGAACAAAAATAAAAGAAAGCAAGCTACTGATACACGGAGAGTAACGAGTAATAAAGGAAGCACTTAGGGGGTTAACCATTTTCCACGACTTATAATATTTTATCATAATCGAATCTTCCTAATAATTAAGTACCATTTAACGCAGAACATTGTTAAACAGCGTTAGAATAAATTCTATCCTTCTACTAAAGTACATTCAGTTTGATAGAATACTTTTTGCTGTTCACCTTGATCCTTCTGAACTTTAGACCGAATTTTGCAGTAAAAATAAAGCGTTCGCAACTGAAATGGCGGGATGAAATTAAGCCTTCCCAGGAAGATAATGCACTTACGTCCACCATTACTGAATCTCACCACCCGAGAAACGGCCATTTCTTGCTCATTAATCACCTTAATTAACCGTGATTTATCAGTAAGTATAGTTTGCCGGAGGACAAATCTTTCGCAGGTGAATGCACTGCGAAACGAAGTGGAGAGGCATAGACCAATTCGTCTTCATTAATTACTCGCGTCGCATCGGTGTCGAGATGTGCCCTTTGATGCTGCGGCTGTTGCATTATTTCCATGGATGCATCAAAGCCAAGATGGGTTTGCGTAGCGTTTTACGATTTAAGAAACTCGACCAAGGTCAGGGGGTTACCGTTGAAGATTAACTGACGTTCCGGAGGAAAGTACCGGAAACAGTGCTTCTAAACGATTGGTTGCTTGGCAAGCTGTACGTTGCGCTAGGGAGGAATTAAGTTATCGAATGGTTCAACTCATAATTAGCGTTTGAAGTATAGGTTACTTTATTCGTATAGTGACTCAAGAAAAACACTTTAGATATTTAGCCAATTAATTAAATACGATTAGATACGCCAACTAAATTAGCTATGTTTACACACTACACATAAAAGTACAAAATTTGCTCAGAACAAGTCAGTTAGTTAATCTATTGTTGTATTCTTCGACAGGCAATGTCTGTCCAACGAGACGGGATACGTTCTAAAAATTGTTCTAAAAATCCTTGTGTTGATGTAGCAACTGTTTCAACACAGTTGGAAACGAGATAATAGGACTTCGTTCTGTTCAAATTAATTTAAGTAAATTATCATTATTAGATTTTTATACAACGAATTTGACGTCGTAAGCATCACTACATTTTTTTCGACAATACATCTTTGTTGAAGAAAACTACTCGAATTCCTAATTATCATCATAAATGAATAATGACTGTAAAGACAATATGTATATTTAGAAATAGTATACTAACTTCAGTAAAACTCATTCCCAATCAAAGACACTGAAACGGAAATTACTTATCAGTAATTTTTTAGATACAATTTTAAAAATATACTCTTGAAAATAGTTTCTGAATTTAATAATATAGATACATATTTGAAAAGATTAAGTTGTCCGCAATTTTGAATAAAAATTTTAAGAAAAAATAATCAGGCAGAAAAGCTTTTTGAAAATGTCAAAGAATTTGATAATTTTATCTAAAATAACTTCGTAACGTTGTTAGAAAGTTATTTATATGGTTTTATTGACAAAGTAAATGTAAAATTTGCCTTTTTAACTATGATAAAAAATGCTATATTTAACTCCCGAACACTTTTACGAGTCAGTAATTCTTTGAAAAGTCGCTGTGTCATATATTCGTGAACATCCTTTAGAACAGTCCTTTTGATGCAACGAGTCCAACATTCTTTGATCTAACATTGGTATCGCGACAGTCGATCAAAGCTAAAGGTTTTTTCGTAAAAAGAGCACAGCTTTAAATTATTGCGCGCGGCTGAACTCCAAAAAGAACTACTGATTTTTCCAATTCTGCGTACTCTTAAACTATCAACGAATCAATGTCTAGAAGGACATATACGATCGCGCTTTTCCCGTATCGATTTGACGAATAAAAGAATGCAAATTTTCGTGTCACGTGTAATTCATATGGAAGAAAAATATAGAAATATAAATAAATAGAAACGGATGATTCGAATGGTTTTTTGCGAAGTGTTTCAAAAATATAAGAAATTATTCTTTAATCATTTCACACTCTTTACTTTTCTTTTTTTTACACCTATGATTTTATTTCACATAACACCGAATGCTTGGTCATTAATGACAAGAAGCGATTTATATTTCATTCGTACTATTGCGATTAAATGTTATAAAGATTTGTATTTTTTAGAAAGCTTAGGATGCTCTTTAAATATTTTTGCAATGTCGGAGGTACGTCTGGGTTAAAGTTGTACGTTCGTTCTCGTATTTCTAACCTTCTGCATTCGTAGAATAGACCAATTGTTATTTAAATGTTGCAGCTGGTGTAGCGAAGTGGATTCGTATTTCTTTATTATTCATGGACAATTTTAAAGCGGTTAGTCCTTAATTGAATCATGGTTGTTTTTAATTTCTATTCAGGTTGCTCTGAGATATCGCTTAATAAAAATCTGGTGCTATATCGTGAATTTTTATTCGTTTCACTGTGGCCCATATTTCATTCCATCCTTTTCTTGAGTCGAGCTGTATTTAGGTTATGAGGTCTTGCTATACAGCTGGTTTTTATCTATTTGGTGCGAACGTTGTTGCTTTTTTTGTATTATACCTCAGTGAGAAGATAATTTAGCGTTTCAGGATGAAAAAATGATACCAACGAAATAATATTGAAAACATTACTTCATTTTAATCCAATAAGGGACATTATTTAAGTGTCAATCATCGATTTTAATGAAACTTACAAATAATATAATTCTTTGAAAAATATTTCACACGTATTTTTTTCATCTGCAATTAAACGATCAGTCGAAAGAAAAGAGAGAGATCTCGTGCAAAATTTACACAGCAAACAAATACAAAATCTTAAAAACTACTTCTACAATAAAACTATAGAGCTTCGTAAGGCAGTAACGAAAGCAGACGAATAATACACACCATTTAATCTACAATAGGAAAATACATAGCAAATCTAACTTTGATCCTGCGTACGTTTTCTTTTTTTCCTATTTCTTTCCCATTTATCATTTCTGATCGATCATTTTTGTCTTTATTGAGACCACAGTTAGAATTTAAGCCATTTTTACTTACTGTATCAATTGCACTTACGGTATGCACGTCAAATAATTAAAAACGTTTTAATAATGTAATTGCAGTAGCACGCTTTAATTATTCCAATGGCAAGGCGAGACAAATGCAATTTAATGCAAACTGGAAAAGTGACGATTAAATCGTGCATACGTATTCTGGAATACCATATACTTACACACAGAAGATCGAAAAATTCGATTATGACGGATTCCGCAACAGCAACTCAATTCGTGATTAAAATGTTTTTGCACGTGTCTCAATTAGGTAGGTATGACAATCGAGCAGAAAGACTATTTAAGTTCCGTTGCAAAAGTTTGATCGGAAAAACTATTTAAGTTCCACTTCAAAAGTTTGATCGAAAAAACTATTTAAGTTCCAGTGCAAAAGTTTGATCGGAAAAACTATTTAAGTTCCATTGCAAAAGTTTGATCCAAAAAACTATTTAAGTTCCATTGCAAACGTTGGTGGGATTAGTTAGTTTAGATGAATGTACAAAGTCGTTTGGGCAGTTACATTATCTAATGGTTTGGTAGAGAGTTCTTTGTGTTCATCTTCTGATTCATTATTGTTTGTTATCGGGGTCCAACTAAGTGATGTATTGTCTGTGGAAGGTATTGGAAGATCTATTAGTTTATATTCCGCTTTTTTGGTGAGTATATCTATTTGATTTTTTATTTCTAAGTAACGATCTTTTTTTAGTTTCGCTACTAAGAAAGTAAGGGATGAAAAATCAAATCATACAAACACTACTTCTTTATAATTTTCTATGACTAAGTAATGACAAATCAATAATAACTACACATTATTACGTGGCTCTTTTACTATACAAGTAAATTTTCATTTGTCATTTCTTGTATAGAATGTTTCTAATACAAATTTCTATATAGCTCCATGTATCTTCGAATACGTCGTTTTACACTGTATAAGAATATTAAAAAGAATGATATTACTGCGTTAAAGAAAGTCATAATCAGAAATTAACCTCGAAAGAAAAATTTTGTTTCATTTTTGTTACATTTCTTTCATAAAACAATACAACAGTTGAAATAATTTCTTCAAATACTCACAAATAACGAAGATATTCATATATATTATTCTTAACGTGAAATGTTAGGTAAAAATACTTACAAGGTATATACAATAATGGTACATAAATTGTATAATTACTATATTTTATATAAAATTGTCGAAGCAAAGATTTTTGGTAACTTCGAGTACCGAACAGTGCAGGTACTGTCCAGGCATGATTGCTTCGGACAGTACCTGCATCGTAGAGGGAAGGAAGCGATGACGCGCTGCTGGCATTGTCCCAGAGACCAGGACTCGGCCCAACACACCTTGGAAATGTAACCCGTTTGGGCGTGTGAGCACCGTGTCCTCATGGGTGAAATTGGGGAAGATTTCTCGCTGCTGAGCGTGGAAAGAGCCATGCTCGATGGCAAGGGAGAATGGATGGCGTGGCATACTCCTGCGAAAGTGTAATGTCGCAGGTGGCCACGGAGCGAGAGCGCAAGTTCGCCAGCAGGGGCTGTAAATAGGCATTCCTAGCCGGTCGCCTTGTATCCTTCCCTTAACCTCTCGGAGGATGAAGCAGTTGACAATAAATCGTAAATAAGTCGCCATCGGTATCGTACTGCTACGCTAGTGAGCGTTCCGATGCCATGACACGTGGAGGGGAAGGGGTGGTAAACATCCCCTTTTTGACGAAGACACGAAACGCACGGTGGGGAGGGGGCGGTGGTACCGTATGTTATGCTGTCTGCGGTTTCCTGTATCCTCCCGAAATCGTGCGAATATAACCACCGTGGGGGTTTTAGTAGGTAGACTCTGCTTCTAGATGTACCTGGTGCGGAGAAAACAACCCCGAAGTCTTTGGAAGATTTCCCCATGAGAAGAAAACTAAACACAGCTTAGACCGGTATTTTGCACACATAGATATTTCATTGTTACAAATGTCTAGTGTTGCAATATTGTTAAAAATTTTATGATATTAGTAAACTCTAATATAACGAATTATTTACGTGTTGAACAATTTTAAATACACTTTCCCTCTTAATATATATATATAAGTTTACAAATATGCACATTTTTGCAGGAAGTCTTAAACTTGGACAGAAATATATTTTGTCGTTAGATTTTTGAAGTGTAGTTTTTATTTTGTATTATTTGCAGATTACATATGTTTTGCATAAATGCATAAATTTTGCATAGGTGCACGTTCGGTTGATAATTTACCAAGCGGAAATAAATGAAATAGACAAACCTTGCAAACCGAACTATGCCTAACGTACTACTGTCGTTGCTTTATTTGTTTACAAATGACTTTGAAATATAGCAAGATTGGTAACATTGATTGTCATCATTAATGACCGATCAATGCCTTCCCAATTAATTTAATAATTAATTACTTCAATTACCGTTTTTGACTCGATATTGTTCCCTTCTTATAAATAAATTATCTTATGGCCTGATATTATCTGATATTCCATAGCAAGTAATTTCTATAATTCAGTTACATGAATTGATGGATTTTGGCAATAACGAAATAAATGAAATTAAAAATTAAAAGATTAAAAGGATGCTCAAAGTGATAAATTACAAACGTGTAAAGATCTCCAAGTGGGTTGCAGCTCTGGGAGATAATTGTTTTACTGGAAAGGTATAAATAAATTTCATGTGAGAATAAATTGCAAGTTTAACAATATTTAGATACAGAAGTATCTAAGAAATATGTTACAGTGTATAATAAATTCAATATTATCAGTGAAGATTACGATCGATAAAATCAGGTAAGTTCACCAAGAAAAATAATTTTGTTACGATATGTGCCAAGTTATGGTGTTTGTTGACACGCTTGAAAAATAATGCCACAGCAAACATAAATATTGTAGAAAATATTTAGGGATAGTTTTCTACACAAATTTACGGTGAGGCAAAACAATATAGGGATCGTTCATATCTAATTAGTGCAATTAACATATTATTAAAACTAAAAGAAATATATTTATCATGATAACGTCACAAATTTCTTCTGTGAAACTGACACTGACATCAAAATTTTGCAAAGTATTTGGTCCTGAATGGGGAATATATCGAAGATCTCGTATAAAGAGAGAAGGTTAACTTGATAATTTTACGGGGTCGTAAAAACCGTGATAATTTTTCATAGTCGTGGTGAAAGGTCGACAGAAACAGTTCCCTGATTATTTTAGATCCAACTTTTGCTCGATAGAAATTGTGGCTGTCGTTCCTCCCCAAAGACGTTGGCTAAACTTTTTCATCTTCAACGAATGATATTAAATTGTTCGTAAGGACTTGAAACTTACCGAACGCGATGTAATTACCTGCTGAGTTTTCGTTTTTTTTTTTTTTGCCGCGAAATTCAACGGTTGAATAGAGCAAGTGAATTGAAATTTACGAATTTGTCAAGTTATTTTAACTTTCATAAAATTGCACTTTTTGGCTACAGTTTTGAACGCTGTCGAAACAATACATCTTTCTATCATAACTTATTACTTGAGAAAATATAAATAAACATCAACTTGAAATAACTTCACACGAAAACGTGTGATTGAAAAACGATATGCCTTTGATTTGAATAGTTGTTTATTAATTTACAAATAACGTTTTAATAGAAATCATTTTCGTTGTATTAACGTACGAATTTACCAATTTGTCGACAAATTTCTTTTTTGAAATTTTATTTTATTTCTCTTTCAATTTGATTATTTATTCACGGTGCGATTTAGTTTCAATTAATTCAAAATGTACAAATAATTTTGTTCCGAATAGTATACCGTTAAAATTTTTTCGATTTATTGCGTTAAATTCGTTTGCTGGAATTAAATTACCTTTTGCATTTCAAAGGCAAAAACAATCATTTGAAATCAACTCATTAGAGTTCAATTGTTTCAATTATCAACAAATGCACCGCTATCAAGCAAAAATACTGTAGCCGCTTCTGAAATGAAATAAACGTAACCGCGTTAATGGAAAAAAAATATATGTTTGCGAGGATAAAGTCTACACGACCTACATTTCTTCTTACACATTTTCAGTTTTTATTTGTAATTTCTATTGAATTTTATTGGAATTCTGGGTTATAGGTGCAATTAAATAATAATTCGGTATTTCTATTTTATCAATAAATTAAACTTTAATTAAACTGCGAATCGCCATTCGTCATGGTAATGAACTCTTATTTTGTTGAATAAATATCACGTATCTGTAGAATAGAATCTTCTAAAATAGTCTAGAAAGACATTCTGTATATACACATGCATATACACATACATTCATACACACACCAGAGATGATTTTTGTTGTATCATCTTTAGATGCTATTGGAAATTCAACAAATTTAAATAATCAGTTGTTTTATCGCGTTTGTTTTCTTACTTCAATCGTTCGTTTCAAATACAGTAAAATTTGTACATTAAAATATTTCTGAAAGTTTTGAGCAAAATTATAGTTTAATATTAAATGAAAAAGACCGATTAAAATGATCAGTATGTCTTACATTGCAATTTAATTAAAAGGGGAAACTTTAAAATCCCCTTCGGAAAACTTAACGTCTGAACAATAAAATCAAATCCAAGAACTCATCACGCTTTTTACAATAAAGACCATTTTACTTCATGCCTTTTCTTAAGCGTAGCTTTCCATTACAGAATAGGAAACGTACAACACCGTAAATTCGAAGTATTTAGTATCCGACAGTGCTGTAAGAAAGTACTACTCCGTTTCGTCCGTTTAATAAAATTAGCTTTTCATCTGAAAAATATTTCACGGAAGGTAATTACATATACTTTTTGCACAGGTAGTAAATCAAAATGACGTTTCATACTTAGACAGTCTATGTCTAAGTCATTTTAAGTTTCCTTGCTTTCAGTTAGAGACAAGTGAAAAACAAATTGGAAAAACGAGATTATTGAACTCGCTATTAAAGTAAGAGCGTTTTATATGTATACTCGGTTTGTATAAAATTTTTTGCGAAAAAAACCATATTTACAAAAATATCAGCGACACGCTTTTGTGAGACAGACTGTAAATAAGCTCGCAGAGATGTGTCAGGCTCCCAGTTTATTTACGTTTTAAGTATGAATAAATAATGAGCGTTTGCTAGACTCCCGGGTGTCTATTTAAGGATTAAATGTGTATCATTGCGTTGTAGAAATAAATTTCGTTGCATTTAACCTATATACAATTTAAAATAATTCTTATTTATTTTTATTAATATTTTTTGGTACGGAGAGTAATAATTATTACTCTACACCATCACGAATATACTATTTGAATTCTTCGGTGAAGCTACCGTAACAGATTATACTTTAGACGCGATTAATAGCTCGAACAGTCTTCAAGATGTACGATTGTTTCTTTAATCGGTTTTAAATTACATTATAAACTTTGCTTTTTTGTTTTAAGTGTTTACCACAAGGTGGCTATCGTTAATTGTAAAATCTTTTCCCGATTGTAAGTTCGATACAAATTGTTACTGTTTTGGGGATTCTCAAACGATTGATCGTGACCGAGGTAAGCTCTGGTAGCTTACAGCAATGATAATTTGAATTATCAATGTCTTTTTTTCATTGCAGACACACACGAAAATATCTAGCCAAAAACCTAGTCCAGTTTTGAATCGGATCTCGTATCAATTGGAATGTGCAGTGTGCGTAGGTATGCACGCGTTGTAATCAATCGAGCGCGGTACAAACCTCGCAATAATAAATTAAATATTATAACGCTTCGGTAGGTGGCAAACACGTTCACTCTCGTATTTACACAGAGGGACTGGCACAACTCGCGTTCGGGCGCATGGACACACTTTTCACAAATATTGAACGAACGTGTACATCGAGTTAGCGCCTACACGATTTGGTTAAATCAACAATGCTTTATGAAAATCGTTCCATCGACGAACATTGAAAAAGTAAACAAGACATGAAATGAATAGCGCGATAACATATTCGTCGAGGGAGACGAATTTTGACTGAATTGAACGAAAGGAAGAGGAATTGAATTGAACTTGAAGAAAGAAGATCGAAACAAACGTTTCGTACTAATTTATAGCTGGTTCGATGTATCCTTTTTGCAAACAATTCGGTTTCCTATAATTATGGATCAGATTTTCGAAGGTTTGCTTTTAATCATTTATTATCTTGCTGCTTGTCAGCTTCTCCTTACGAGAGAACTTCAGGAACCTTTACACGCCGACTTCGATGAAACTGTTTAGGTAGATGAAGAAACAAAAAAGTATTAGACTTATGCTGAACCTTCTTCCACTTCGTTGATAATAGTTTTATATATAAACATCGAAAAATATAAAAAGTTTTATTTCGCATTAGTCGTTGACAAATCAATGGTTATAAACCATTGCACCCATGTAACAGGAACAAACCTAACCCAGGCCAACATAATTTGTCTCATCTATAGAACGGAGTAGGTGTCATCCAAGCATGATTGTGAACAATATCAATACTGTATAGGGAAAGAAGTGACGAAGCTATTGGTGCTGTTCTGGTGACCAGAACCACTGCTAAGAGAAAATCTTTGGGATTTCCTCACTGGAACATCCTGTGGGACAACCTGTGAGGAAATACGAACGAGTAAGTGGTATTCACGGTCTGTGGCCAGCCATCGTTTGCCACAGTACGAGGCATGGCAACCTCGAAGTATCTGGAGCTAATTACAAAGAAAACGTTCTGTTAAACGTCGCAACGACCAGCTGAGAATTCCTTTTCTGGCTTTCTCAGAGGTACGTAATAGGAGAAAGATCGACGGTCTTAGCTTAATTGTCCGGGCTGCGACTGTGATAACTCAATAAACTGCCTTTAATTTCAAGTTATGGTACGCGGTGATGAAACATGCAATGAGGGTTGGCTTCAATTTGTCGCTTGGATTGGGCTGATTTACTTTCTAATCACACTCATAGGACTTGTTATGAAACCTTCTAATTATTTAAATAAGACGGAAATTAGTGCGAGGAGAGAAAAGTAGGTCTAAATAGTCGTCACACTAACTATTCTGAAAGGAGGTGTCATCATCTACGTGGGCGTGACGTCGACTACCGAATCGAAGATAAATTTAACAGAGTTTAGTATCGTGTTGGTGTGAAATAAGAAGGTAGTGACTGGAAAATTAATTCTGAAAATCCCGATCCAGAGGACAAGCTTCGAGCTGTTAGGTTGGTTTAAAAGTTGATGAACCTGCTGTCTGGGAAGGATATTGTTTTGGTAGAGGAGACGGACTTTAGGGTCGCGGTAGTGGTAGTTCTGGTTGCCTTGACACCGAGAGCGACGATTTAATTACCGCTTGTGAAGAGATGCTCTGACGAGGTAGGATAATCGTCGAATAATAGTCTCCCTTATTCTTTTCCAAGCCAACCTCAGTTGCCACCACGTGGTAGAGAATCTGTTCCTATTTCTTGTGGAGTTGGAGTTTGGGTTGTCTATCGCAACTAGGTCGTACCACGTTTCTCATCATCAACCCTGGATCGAGGACAAGAGCGAATAGGTGGTGACCATCTGGACAGGTGATAATGGGTAATCACCGTGATCTCTACTGGAGTTCCGCTTTGATATCGGTTGGAGTGAGGCCTTTCAAATGAAAGTATTATATTACATAACGATAACCAATCTTTTCCATGTTTACAGATTCACTAAGAGTGTTCACTATTGATGGCTGTCAAACAAATACTAAGTTTGACGTCGTCAAACTTCAAACTTAAACTTTATAAGGTCGGTACTTTCTCCTTTAGTCATTCTTTTCAAACAACTACCCTTATCTATACGTTATATCGGGTATTTCTCGAACTACCCTCGTATCACACAACTGCGGCTTCGTTGCTTTCGAGCAATACCTGATCGGTATGAAGGCGTGTTTAAGAAGACTCGTCCCATGGAAGGTGCTCATTCTAAGAAACTTTAACGCCGTTTCCTAGGGTGGTATTACCGGTGTCTTTGGTCATCGTCAACGCCTGTAATACTCCACCCTGGAGGGCAGTTGGGCGGAGACTCGAGGATCACGGACTCCCCGCCTATATAAGACTATAGTGCTCAAAGTAGTTTAGTTTGGTCTGCACTAAACGTTTACCAACAACATGTGCCAACCACTCCTTCTTGTTGTTAGGCGCTGGGTAGTTGTGATTTCATTCTCAGTTGACGAACGAGGCATTATGGCTTGATGAGTTGGAGCATAAATGGGGGCAGAGTGGAATTTAAGTCTGTCGAAGGCGACAGCTGAAATAGAAAAATCCTTAACAATGCAATGAGCTATTGCGGTGATATGAGGCCTTTCCTACATTGCATGACACGTTAGTCTCTGTGTCTGATTGTGTCATAAAGTGGCGTTTGACCACCTGGCAAACGTAGACAGCTGATATGTATGACTCAGATCCGAGGAGCAGCTCGTCCATTCTTTTTAAGAATGATTAAATACCACTGCAAAACTCAATATATAAGCCTATAGGCGAGCTAGCCACTACTCGGCACAGCAGTCTCATGCTGCGCCGGGTCCATAAGCGGCTGGCTTTGCGGGTCGTTCGTGGTTATAGGACCGTGTCCTATGAGGCGGCGACCGTACTATCGCCCTCTCCCCCCTCCTCGATTGGATTTGCTTGCTGGCATGCGACTTATTACAACAGCCACTGCGAGACCCGCGAATGGGGGTTGGTCCTGATGGAACGCAAGATTGAAGCCCGGAGCATCGGGCGCGGTTGTTCGTGTTGCAGCAGTGGCAACAGCGACTGGCTAAGCCCACCACTAGCCAACGGACTATCGGAGTTGTTCGGCCCCTTCTGCCAGAATGGCTGAGCAGAGGTTTTGGTAGCCTCAGTTACTGAATGGAGGGCCTTGAAGGTGTGACCTGTTTGGGTGGGTGAGTTTCAAGGTGTCCTCTTGGTGGGGGTAGATGGGGATCCTATTGCTGCTGAGTATCGTGTGAGCCAAGCTCAGCGACGCGAGCTCACTGACACGGGCCCTCTCAGTTGGTTACCACCACGCCCCCCGCCCCCTCTAAATAGGACTGACCTCCCACTCGAGAGGTTGGGGAGGGGGAGGCACCGAATGTTATGCAGTATGCAGTTCTTGCTATGTTGCATTACTTATTGCTTCGTCTATATGTTTATACTGATATAGATTAATTAAAAATTGTAAATCTAATCGTGGTACTATTACAGGTATAGTAATACGAATTCAAGTTAAAATATATAGATTTACTAAGAACATACAAATACTTTGAATTCCTAGTTTTTCCTTATTATTTAGGAAAAATTCATTTCGAATAATATATATTATTAAACAATATATAGTCTTGGCCATCCACTTCGCATGGTGGAATGATGCAGGCATTTTAAGTTTGATATCCGTAGGTGGAATTCCACATAGAATGTGGAATAATGTGAATAATGGAATTCAAGAAATTCTTTATAGTCGTCTCTCGGATGGATGTCTCGTAAATTTTTTATTTCCATTTGAATTTTGTGGTCAATATCTGTCATAGATTGACATACAAATTCATTACCTATCGCGGGTTTAAAATGATCTTTATTTATAGAGGAACAAAAAGTTTAAAATTTGTTAAATATAGGGATATCTGGACACGTCCTTTTTTTCATTTCGGTTTTATTAGAATTTTTAGTTATGGATGGGATTAAATAATAGCTCGGTATTTCTATTTTATCGATAAATCAAACTTTATTACATTCTGGAAAGTACATCTTTTGTATCCGTTTTATGTGAGATCGGCTTTCAGATTAACAAAATTCTTATTTTGAAAATTCAAACCTTCAATCAGTCATTTCTTATCCAGTTGCTCCGCATCTTTCTGATATAGTTTTTCTACTTTATTAATACGATATGAAGTTTTCTTTATTGAAATTCTTCCCTTTTCCCAGAAAATTTCTATTTCTTTGGTATCTAAAGTTATACTTCCACGCAGATTTCACTTCATTTTTCTCACGTTATAAAATAATACACGTAACATTGCGCGTCCAATTAACGCGGTTTAACTAAATATGCGTTCCGTTGAAAAAACATCAATGCCCGTTTGGTGATATACGTTGGTGCGTGATAAAAGAGTGCTGCTTCGCGAGAATAAATAGGAATTTTATTGAACAATAACATTTACATCTACCACAGTCGGTCGCATAAGTTTTCATCCATTTATCGCAGTCGGCGTATGTATAGGGAAAAGAAAGAAACGATACGTGTAAAATTTAAATAAAAGACATAGAAATTAACTTTTATTTATATAAAATAAGCTGACATTTTATGAAATTCGCAATTTCTGTACAAAGTGAAAAATGAAAGAAAATAACATAATGCATTCTCTATCGTCAAATGCACTCTGTTTGAATGTTTGCTTTTGTATACACTTGTTACGTCTTCACTAACAAAATATGCACGATCTTTCAATCTTCGCGAACATCGTCAACTGTTTTGACATTTGTATTGTCATCCAGGCGAGGGTGCCATACGATCACCAGTCAATAAATGGGATCCACTTTAGAAGGCAGTTCAACCAAACCCAAGAACCGCATGTTCCAACATTTCCCTTCGGTGATTGGCGTATCGAACTCCTCGTTTTCCATCGTCCGCAATTCAAATAACTCTCTACAGTATACGTGTTTATGTCTTGGAAAACTTTCAGTAAAAATGTCAGCCACCATATTCTCGATTCGAAAGATATTCAGTATGAAAATTCCCCCTTTCAGTGAGGCTGCTAACGAAACGATACTCGACATTGATGCATTCAAAGCAGAGTTTATTGCAATCTGCAATAGACTGTTGGCTGTTGAAACACATATAACAATGTTATAGATCTCGAGCATACAAAATTGCTGCGTTTGTCTTCCACGTTTTCGATTATCCTCCCATTGGCTTCCTTTTATACTAAGATCACATCAGAAGTTCTTTTCAGCTATTGTTACATTCGCTTTGTGGTGGACTAAAATGCCTTCCTCGGACATTCATTGAACTGACTCAAAGAATTCACGACATGTGCTATACCCATCCCCGTTGTCACAGCGAGGTACACGAGCACTCCAATTTGTTCTTTGAATAGAACCTTTTCGCGCTTTTCCGAGCCGTTCCCGTTCTCGTTCTTCCGTGGCATGATCTTATAGGGTCGCTTGAAGCGAGAATTGCTTTGGCATTTTGCATCCTAAATCATTGAAGAATGCTTGTCACATAGATTTGTAAAATGAATATTTTGCAGATATCTACCCTTCCCAGGTCTTTATTGACCTGCTTGAAGTAATCCATGACAGGCTATCTTGAAGTGACAGACTTCTTTCCTCGACGAATATTCTGCGATGTATTTTTTATTTTATAATAGAGGATTTTCATAATTTTATCAAACCTCGAGTCATTCATCTAGAAACTCTGGAAACCTTAAATTTTCTACTTGATTTTCCTATACAGATTGGGCGCAATATATTCTTCATGTTAAATGTTTAATTGTTGAGCTATCGAGATACGCATCAAGTTGAGTATCAAACTCAACCAAGAGATGCAGAAAAATATTTTGCATCATTTTGGGAGAAGGAAATCTACTTCAGGTGGCTACGTAAATCCTTTTGCAACTGGCTGCACGTTTTTTCTTCTACTTTTGAGTTCATTTCGAACAGTAGATACAAACGGATGTAAAACGAAATCTTGTACAAAACCGTTGGACGGATGGTTTAGTCTTCAAATCTATCGAAGTGAGAAAGTGTAAGTGCATCTCTGATTCAAGTGCATAAAGTGCACTGTATCGATTGCATCGCATCCGATAGCAATAATGGACAACTTAACAGCTAGACCGGCTATAAATCTTTCAACGATGATTGAACAATATCCTTTGGATGGTATGAAAACTGAATCTGAAACCGAAATCGTAATTTGATATAAACATTACTCGACGGTATTGGAAAATATGTAAAAACTCAAAAAAATAAAGATTAACTCGAAACAAGGTTTTGATCCTCTCAATAAAAGTTAGCGTTAGGTACAAACACCATTAATATAGTGACATGGTACCTCTAACAACAAAATAAACCTTTTAAAAAAACACAAAGTATGCATAAAGGTGCACGATAACATCGTAACGATGATATGTTATAAATACACCAGTACTCAAAAACTTTAAAAGGAAACACCCCATTGATTTTCCTAAATAACTATATTTTTTAATTCCTTGTACGTCGTTTATTTTTATTACACACGTTTACTCGTATCGTTATATAAAGCTTCTACCACGTCGCACCGTTTTCTAATCTCCTAACCACGAGGTACATCTGTTGTTAATAACGCAAATGAAACATAAACATTTCTTACCTCATTAATTAAGGTTGCGTCACATGTTCATTTAATAATTTTGATTTATTCTAAAGATAGACACAAAACCCGAGAGTGGGTAATTTAGTTCCTTTTCAAAGTTTAAAAAATTATTTATTTTATTTCAAATACAAACATATTATATCATTCGAATTATGATTCATTACAGAGGAATTAGAATCAATAAAGGGAGACACCACATATATAGGAACGTGTAATTTACACATATTGATATTTTTATACAGTTATTAAATTATTTGGTATAAAATAACACTTTACTGTATATTATCGATATGGTTTTAGTCTTATCACAGCTGTCGCTGAATGGTAGCGAAGAAACGAAATCCCGAAATCAAAAAGCGCATAGGACGACGAGTCATTAAAGAGAATTGTCTGTGATTTCTAACAACCTTTCATGAAACTGTATTCGGCGATATTGTTCGCTGATGAAAAGAAAGGATAGATCAGTCCCTTCTAATACAATAGAGCGGGGATGATCAACTGACCTTTTCTCAGACATTGGCACTCGACAGTGTCTCGACACTGGCTCGAAATGACTGTGACGTACGTTATACGTTTTACGAAATAAAATCACAAAAACGTGGTATTAATTAATCAATTGTGTGTCTTCGAACAAATTTTCCATGATCGATCAAGAAATATGTAATGTAGTGTAAGAGCACTAAAAAATGGTTAAAAGAAATGTTTAACAAATATTTCTTCAATTATAATTTAATGCTATTTTTGTTGATAACGTATTAAGGTAAGCATGTAGAATAATCTAGATACTTTTTAGTAATTATATTTATTTATAACATAAATAAAACAGGAGCAACAATAAATAATCAACAATTAGCAAATCACAGAAAATATACATGCAGGTTTGTGTGGAGGCAAGTTAGGGGCCTGTGTCATAGAACACAAATGCTAGCATAAAAATGAAACAAAAGGATATAGAAGTGAAAGTTAACAAAAAGTAAGAAAACTCAATGGAAGTACTAAACAGTAAAGAATAATAGTGCAAAGGTTTGGTAATCTCTAAAAGGATCGCCGGGCTTGAACAAAAGGGCGATAAAATTAAAAAATATTACGAAGGAAATTTATGATATCCTCTTTTCCTAGTTCGTACTAAATTATTTGAATAGGACCTATGCAATCGTGAAATTAGATGCATCGGAAAGTTATTTATTATCGAATCGTTGTTTGTAATTATTATTTCTGAAAGACCCATAAAAATTTCATTTACTAACCATTACAAAGGTGTGTTGTCTCTCTGTATCCAATGTTTCTAAAATATCGACGTCGTTTTGAACAGACGTATAAATTACACCATTTTCAATTACACCATAAACTAACCATTACAAAGGTGTGTTGTCTCTCTGTATCCAATGTTTCTAAAATATCGACGTCGTTTTGAACAGACAATAAACTTGAAACTCTGTGGTCCAGCAAAGCTTGTAATTTCACTCGAATCGATAATGTTGTAGTAACAACATAGTCAATATTGACATAGAACATTTGTTTTGTTCGGTGTATAGTCTTGTAGAATGGAAATTGCATTTTGTCCTTGGATCGTACAATATTATATTGACGCTCAGACAATTCATGATTAACAAGCATGGTCAGAATAACGTCAATCTTTCGAAGATGAACATAAACAAATATCATTTTTTCAAACTGCAATTGTATTTACTAACGAGACACAAGATCAAAGATAAATTACTCTAAATTTGACTTTCCAACACTTTTATATGTTGCGGAATTATTGAAAATATGTTGTTATGTTGTGTGTTGTCAAATCATGAAAATGTGATTTTATTATGGAAAATTGAGTGTTTACGGACTTTCATATTTTCGGTTTTCACTACGTTTTCGGAGTTTTGGTTCACTGTACAATAGGTAATTTATCGATATTGGTTAGTGTTGCAGCGTATGCGCGTATATAATTTTCCAATTTCCAACCGCGAAAATTTGTCGATTCTGTGACTGAAATTCTTTTCAATATTTGTACAAGTTAAATTCCACATTTTATATGCGACGATGTAATTGTTTGCAAATAAAATTAATAGTTCTGAACGGTTTGAAAATGTTTTGTCTTCGCTTCAAACATTATAAATGACTATTTATTGCGATTAACTGTATAAAATTTTATTTAATTTTATCGCATATTATACGTTCTTTTGAATCTCGTAATTAGTTGTGGCAGGCTCACGACCCGCATTTTCCACGTTTCTTGCATTTACAAAATCTTCTGACATAGGTTGCATGCCCCATGGAAGCGTAGCTGTCTGATTGGACGTGTTGGAATCTGTATGATGGGGTGCCGAAGTTGGCTATGCCTGCAATAGAGATCTGAAGCACCAGAGCTATTTTCATGAACTTACAAAGACAGAAGTGCGAGGCTCGCGTTTACGTTTTTCTCTCCACGTGTTTGGCCTACTGCTTATCTACTTGGCCCTGATTTGATTTCGATATCCTACCATTCTCTCGCGGGAATTCGCCATTTCCTACCGCGGGAAATCTCTAAGAGGAAAAGTTTCCAGGCCAGTTTTCGAATCACGAAATCTCTTTGTGCGCCGTCTCTTTGGAATTGAATATCGGAATCTTTTTTTCAAGGAAAACCGATTGCGATGTTAGTTCCTGTTATTTGTTCCTCGAGCTTTTGTTCGATGCTGGAATATTTTACGATTGCTTCTGTTTAATGCCATAATAATCTCAAATGGAAGTTGCTAAATATATTAAATTTTCTGTCTTGCTGTTGGATAATTTTTTAATTTTTATTTATCGCACTGTTGTGCTAAAGTTGTCATTTTTTATCATCAAAACCTTATATGAGCCAAATGAAAATGTCTAGTCATTACAAGAATTTTATTTAACATTTTCGTGCATTTTTAGAACATGCAAATGAATTGATTTAAAATATACAATGATAGTACGTAAATTGAAGAACGTACATAATTCTAAATTATAATTAACCAGAAAATGTTATAGAAAGTGATCAGTCGAGGGTAGATAAGGTTGAATACATATTAGGTTGTTCAATAAATTTTGTCGTTCGATAAAACTTATCGAACAACCTATTATTTACAAGGGGCATCACTTGAGTGTAAATCACCGATTTTCACGAAATTTACACATAATATAGTTTTTAGAAAAATATGTGACACGTATTATTTCTTATGTGCTATTGTGCATATCTAGTTCTAAATTGTCGACTACACTGGAAAATACAATTACCTGACCACTCTCTCTAACTATCATTAAATATTTCTTATATCTGTTTTATCTCTACAAATTATATAAAATTAGACGAATATATTCGTATTATAATAGTTCAATTTCAATTTCATTCTATTCCAGTGACTGATAGTACGAACATATTCATTGTAACATACGTATTAATTATTATATAAACGTACATTCCTTACAGTGATTTAATTTGTGCAATTAGCTGTATAATCAAAACCAACGCCAGTGATTAAGTGCCTAGCGAAAAAGACCGCACGAAACATTCGATCTCGAAATCCAAATATTATAGAAGCGAAGAGCCAAGTGAATCTAACTCTGATTACCAGTAATCGAGCCTTCAATCACCGGTCTGTCAGCTATTTAAAGCAAAGTCCTCTCACAGTGATCGCATTGAAAACAAACCAATCTTATCCTCGATCTTGAAAAGAGAAAAGAGAAAAAAAAGGAATCGATGTTTCTAGGCTTCTTCTGACTTTTTTTCACGACTCAACACCGCACACTACATCATTCTAAAAAACGTGCAATCTAATTAATCTGTCAAACGCATTGATCACAACGGACCTCGCGCCACAGATACACGAAGCGTCAAAGTGGCCGTCAAACCTCGCCACCAACGTTCTGTCAGGAGTGTCAGAACGCTTTCAGGAAACCACGTCACGGCGAATGATACGATGTCGAACGTGTTGTCAAACGGTAACAACTAGAGTATCTGTTTACTCAAGCATGTATCAATTGAAAAATTTGAGGTTTTATCTTTTTCCCGAGCAGAAATGAATCGAAAGGTAGTTTCGACCAGTTCCATTTGAACAGTATACTGTGACGTGTGTCGAATTATTCCTGAAGTAAATGACACAAAGCCTGTGTGTAACTAATAAATGTAGCTATGGTCATTGTCAATCGTGTCAATGCAGACTAGGTTGTTGAGCCTATATACTCATTCCTTTTTTCTAAGTTGAAAGTAACTCATAAACGTCCTGTTTCCTTTTGTTTGTAAAATTAAATATTATTCCAATTGGTATATACATACGTTACATTACATTACACTACATTGCACTACATTACAGTACATTACATTACACTATGTTACACTACATTACATAAGTTGTTTAATGACATCTTGAAATCTGAATGACCGTTAGATAAATAAACGCTGACTTACAACTAGGAAAGCTAAATATCTTTGAAACTATTAATTTTTTCGAATTGTCTATTCCTAATGTTTGGTATTACTCTTTATTTATATCCTCTATTATTCTACTTTAAAGTATTGCATAAAGGTAAAGAAATATATATAAATACAGATGATACACATATACAGATATGACGTAAATCTTTCTCGTTAATTTAGCAGCATGTTAGTTTTTTCAAAGTATTGGAATCCATGTCGTAAGCTTGGCTCAGATTTATAGCAAATCGTGTAGAATCCGTTTTCCTGGAAGGCAAAGTCCCATTAGTCCCTCGGTCTAATTTCCATATGGTTTCCGACGTTAATTCGAATTTGCATAGACGCTTACTAAAAAGCGCCACACCCAAAAGACGTACGATGCAAAGTGCATGTCGTTTCAAAAAAATAGACCAAAGTCGAAATGTAAAGAATCGAGAAATAACTGTACCAAAAAGTAACGAATCAAAGTAAAAAACCTGAAGATATTCTATGAAATATTCTATGCACGGTGAAGAAATGAATTTTACCGCATTAATTCAGTTTTACGAAATAAAAATCAAAAGTCGCTGGTTCAATTTAACGCGTTGCCTTGATAATCCTGTCTTCGTGGTTGTCGCTTGATTCTTCAACAAAGCACTGGTTAGTCCGTTTTCATGTGTCGATTTCTTATTATTAAACGGTCCTCGAACGTTTCGTTACTCGTCTAAGACATTTCCCTAGTTTCTAGGAACCAGTTTGTACACATTTGTTGGGGGTTAGTCCGAAAAGTGATTTTCCTTTGTGAGTTCGCCTTGAGCCTATTTTTATCCCCGGACTCACACAGGTTTTCTTATTGTTGTCGTTATCATTATCGTTGTTATTGTTATTATTATTGGCAATATTACCATATTTGGGAAACTGATCTAATAATCTTCTAGAATCGTAATAATTCAAACGTCTCGTATTAATGAGTCGATTATTTAAAACAGACCGATCGGGAGAAGTTGTGTACAATTCTGTGACTTGTACCGTGTTCGTAACAATACGTTACGATAATTGAACATTTCAAATATATAAAAAAGATTTATGTAGTTTTAGAAGGTAGATGCTCGTTCAACGGTGCTATCCGTAGTTCCATTACGAGTTGGATTACGCGTAATTACGGTACTGATGAATGGAGGCAAGTAAGCGTACGTTCCAAACTGAGATTTTTACAAATCGTTTAATTAATAACTGTTTCCTTCTTCGTAAATATTTACAGAACTTGATACCGTGTAGCAAATGTGTACAATTATGTGTCAGGCAAAGGTGAAAAGTAGGCACACCTGCTCCTTTTAAAATTTTAATGGCTATTTACAACCATTCAAGTTTAATGAAATGTACATTGGTCTATTCAGAAATGTTTAACCTTGTTATATTTCAAGAAATACCTCATTTTTGTTTAAAATCATACATTTCTACAAAAACTCATGTTTTTTAAAAACTATACAAGATAGAGAACAATTTACTCCCAAATTCATGATTGAGGAGAGAAATTCCGTAAGAATCATCCAATGTATAGATGTTGCAAAATAAGAAAAATATGTTTATTTATCGGATAATATAATCTGAAAAAGAAAGAAAATGTTTATGGTTTTCGTGGTATTTTGATAAAATAGACACTTTAACCTTTTGAATGTCGTCTCTTATATCGTCACTTTCGCCTTTCATAGTTATTTATTTTTAATAAATGCGATCCATTGTATCTATTAATTGAATTTGTGACATTTATCGAATAGTACGAAAGTAAGGAAAAATTGAATAGCTTTATCTTTGGTTTTCTTCTTTCTATAAATTACAAACATCGATGTATACATCTTACAATCACAACGAGGCAAGATGTTCAACTATAGACATTTCCATTTACGATGATCGTAATGCATCGATTACACGATATTAGAAGCAACGGTCTCGTAATATTTTTATAATAAATAACTTACCATTGATCACGTGTACGTTCACGGTGGCCCTCTTCGCTACAGTGGGCACGCAACTGTAGTTTCCAGAATCATTGGGCTTTGCATGAGTGATATTCAATCTGTAATAAAGCGAAAACCCGGTACTTGCGTTAGTGAAAAAATATTTTAACCGTATTTAAGAAATATTGCTTTCAGTTACCAGTTACCAATCTATTCCGCTAATCGTATCCATGAGAGAATGTTACATGAACGTAGGTTCGCAAAAATAAAACAGTAACGTAACAGGAAAATAATTTTTATCGTATTATGTTTAACTTTTTTATACATTACTTTTTCTAATCTTCTATGAAAATTAGGTTACATATATACACGTAAGAAGTATTATAGATAGATATCTCGCTCTATTGGGTGAAAGTTAAGATTTATTTTGCAATTCTATACGAAGAAATTTTAATTGTTTCGATAATATAGGTTATACAGTACTTTGTTAATAGAAGTATAATCAGTATCGTGGCAGTATTTTGTATATTTGGATGCGAATAATATCCCAAAAGATTAGGTTCTTTGCCAGTTAAATTGAAAACACGTTGATTATTTATTTTTAATATTCAATTCTCCTTATTTTTTCATCGAATTAAAATATTCCTACACAAGTTCAATAATGTTTATTGAATGTCTTCGACAAAGATAGAGTCGCGATCAGGATTAGCTATCACTATTTGTATTCATCGATATTAAAATTGCAATCTTTATCGTCCAAATTGGACAAAGTGGAATCGTAGATCTTTTTTTTTAAATCGCATTTAATTTAAAAAGATTTTGTGTTATAAATGTAATTTAGAACTTTCATGGAACACTATTTGCCAGATTTATTGAAAAATAGATGTGGATGCATTGTGTAAGTAGAACATAGTTGAGGGGAAGGAAGAAAGTTGAACAGAAACTGCATAGAAAGTAATTAGTAAAGTATTTAAAGATTAAAAAGTGGCACTTGTAGTTTTCGTGATAACAAGTTATCTACTTGACATGACTTCGTGTTATTAATAAATGCATATAAAGTGTTTTATTCGATCAAATACCAATGACATTATTAATGATATTGAACAGTGTTCTGGATGAAAGTTGCATGGTCACGAAAACCGTGCGATGAGGTTTGTACAGGACACTGTGTACAGTTGATATTAATGTTTAAGCAACATACTAACAAATAGTAAAAGTATACCAAGATAAAATCTAATAAACGCTCGTGCAACATTTTGCAAATTTGTGGCCGCCCGTCGATTAATTTATGCCTTAATATAATTTGATACATTTTGCAGCTTGGTTTTAATGGAAATAAATTAAGTTATTTCTGACGTACAGTTTTAAGGTAAGAACGTAGATAGAAAATCTGTAAATAGATTTTACTAGAATAGGGTGTTGTGTTTATACAAGATAAATGAACAATAATAGAGTAAACGATTCTTATTTTTCAAACCGGCTTACCTTTAACGCAAAGGGTTTAGATACCTTTTTAATTTATCAATATAGGTACTTCATATTTATACGAAGAATTTCTTTTTTCTCAATAGGGAATTTTTCAAACCAAATAACACTACTTTCTTAGATTTACTCCGTTTATTTATTTTATCAGTTCATAAATAGGTTCTGTTATGCGTACAATTGTGGACATTTGAAACTACGATGACTTCAAACATCTCTATTGGTTTTGACGACATGAAGGAGTGTGCGAAGAAAATATTGTTTAAAAAAGCAAGAAAGTTGAATTTAGCATTTCAAAATCTGTGAAATTCTGAAAAGCGAGTTTTGACGGAATGTAATAAATTTCCGAGACAGAACAAACTTTCGATCTCAAGATCACTTTAACGAAGGTAATCTTGATCTAAATCATTAAATTAGTCCCGATCTTCAATAAATCACCGTACACAAAAAGTATATGCATTTCTAGTAATTATACAGCCCCAACTGTACAAGATTTTATTACACGAAGTTGAAATTATTAGGCTCTAATTTTTACCCATTGGAAAATTATTGGAAGAGGCACAAGAGACAACAAATAAACCGATAAAATATTATAAGGATCACAAACCATAACCTGGTTTAGAGTATCGAAGATTTCGCTTAACGTAGGATGAAGTCTCAGAGATTCGACGCAGAACTTGGTTGGTAATTGACTGACTTTATTCAATAGATGGTGTACTTATATACAGTTTGATATTGCTAGTTTCGACGAAACTTGGGGAGGGCCTTACGTGGAATCATAATCTGCAGGTGATGAAAGATCGTACGAGGAATATAGTCTGTGGGTGTAACAAGAACTCTTAAGTAGAATTTTCGTGCAAGTAGTTTATCGTGCAAGGTATGCGGATGTATTGCCTGGGTCACACCAGCGTTGCTATTACTGTATCACATCATTAATAGATCAACTGATCTTACTAAGAGCATTTAGTGTTTGTTAAACATCTTATTTTCATTATATCGGCTAGATTCGTATTAATAGAAATAACATATTCTTTTATCATTTTTGTAATTCAGATACATGTATTTATTTGTATTTCGTCATTTTTTTGTACTGTACGTATCTATAAGCATACTTATTTGTATGAAAATAAAATACTTTTAGTAGAGTACTTGAGTTTATAATGTTTTACTTAGATGATTCAATTTTTTGCTACAAATATTTCATATTTATAAAGAAAATAATATTACAGCGTTATAATAACACAGTGAAACATGTGGAATTTCGATTTGCAACATCCATTGGACGATTCTTATACTATTTATGGTCCTAAACACGAATCTGGAAGCAGAATTGTTCTATTACCCTCAGTTTTCGAAAAACCCAGGATTTTCGATAAAAATGATGTATTACGTGAAAATTAAAAACGATAGGGAGTTCGGTTTGGTCTTGAATAATACAGGAGAGTTTTTCGAATCTAATCATACAAGAGTTATTAATTATTGCTGGTCCTAAATAGTTATAGATGACCGTCAAAGTTTAAAAAAGTGTCGATGTATATAGTTCTTACAAATTATTTTTGCGTATTTATGAAAAGTTCGTTATCTAACACGGAAACTGTCCACAGGATTAGATTCTGTAGACATTTTTGAAGAAGAAAGCACTCAGCAGAAACGGTTTTCAGTTCGAACAGACCGATAAAATAACCATCCGCAACTCGTCCATAGCGATTTGCCGCTATGCGTCTCGATTTAGTGCCGTAGCTATGCATTAACTTCGTTTTTTCCATATACATCCTTATAACAACGAAGTTGTAAATTGAACATTAATTCCAGCACTACAAATACATTTGTCCACTTACTTTTGGCAGTAATCCTTTCAATATGAAATTTAAGAAGAATATTAAAAAAAAAAAAACTAATTTCATTTAATAAGTTTGTTGTGGTCGTTTCTCCTGGAAAATAATTTTTGAAACATACACAATTTCCAAATGTAAATATAGCTTTACAACTCTCATTAAAGCTGAGTTTGGATAAAGATGCATCGCGACACTTGGGCTAACCCATCGCAGGCATTGTTCGAATTGTTTGCGTTAGTTTGTTCGTGAAGCCATCCTTTGAAGATAAAACGTTCTGTGAAACGTATTGTGAACTTAACACAAACTTAAACGTGTTGTGAGTTTAATTTCGAGCTGGACGATACGATTTGAAATACATCCTATTTAAGCCTTTGACTACAGCTAAATCTACAACGTTGTGACGGGATGCACTCTACGGTGTCATTTATTAGCGAAAGATTCGAACTGCACTCGAATCTTGACCAGTTAAAATTAAAGGTAACGATGGATTGGTGAGTGTTGTGACGATTACCTAATCCAAACTAAGAACTTTACTTTGTAAAATACTTGGAGTTGCAAAGTAATGGAAGGTTTAATAACAGCGTAATGACGTGCCGAAAATTAAACTTCAAAATGCAGATTGCCTTATTCAATCGTTTGGCAGGCCCATATATACAAGCTGTTATCTTATAGGAATGTTCTGGAGTGCTGTGAGAGGTGCAGGCTGAGGAGTTTCGCATGGTTAATTTCTGAGTTGGTCTTATCGGGAAGGCTTTCCTCAGAGTTTAAGTCGGGAGTCGAGATGCACTGGCAGTATTTCGGGTAGTCCTAGGCAGTAGAGCTTTCTTGGAATTCATATCGGGAGTCGTCACACCCTCGTTGCTAGATTCACTTTGATCTTTCAAAGCGTAAAGTCCGTTGTTTGATAGGGTCGAGCGGGATGTCTAAAGTTGGTAACATCCTTCTGGACTGTGGCAAATCGTCGATCTGCCTTGGTGTGTTATATGATTTTCGTTGAAACAAATTTTAAAACATAAATTTCTGGGAATACATTTGCTAAATAGATCGAATAATTCTATTTTTCTCAATCCATATGAATATATCAAATCTAACGAACACCACGTTATTATATGTAGTACGTTAATAGTTGTTTCTCTTAGTGTTTGTGTTCTGTACGGGAGTTTCTTTTCATAGATTTTGCATTTGAGTATCCATGTGGGTTAATATTATTTTATCATCTTTGAAGTTTGGAATAAATTTTTGAAGCTTAAGAGATCTGATCTTTTAATACGTGTAAATTACTTAGACAATAGTTAACATTCAAACTGTAAGGTATCTGTTCCAATTTTACTTCCTGGATTTCTCCTCCAATCTTTATTACATCATTAGAGTACAATTGGACTCACTAGTGATTATGGATAATATGCTAATTTCGAAATGGCAAGTTGAAAGATATAAAAGTTAATTCTTTTATGTGAAATACAGATATTGATCATTTAGTTGGATCAACGTTTAGTTGTTTAAGTAATAAATTTTGACAACTTTTTGTGTGATAATTGTATCGCTACAATATTCGTTGAGGTAAGTTTGATCTGTTATTATATGCCGCTTCTTATACAATATCATGATACAACACGGCGCGACAAAAGCATTTTCAAAAAGTTTAGATATACCATAATATTTACGAATGTTTCATTTTCTCTCTCCTAAAATGAGGACAGTTTAATGACAGATTAGTTTTCTTTTAGTTATGATGATATTAAATTAACCAAGATCCGATAAGAGTTCAAAATTTCGGTTCGTTCATTCCTTGTGGCTAATAATTAAGTTAGTATTGATTATGTCGTTATATGCTTTCATATTTGTTTGTATCTTTAAGGAATTAAGGTCCCTTCAAGACTTTTATAAAATTTGATAATATGATCGGTACGGATGGCGAGTTGTCGGAAATGCAACAAATTGATATTGCATTTTCAATCTAGCGGCACTAATGATTTTTAGAAGATTTTAGCGTCGAAGCTAAAACAAGATTTACGTATCAATGATTAGATTTGGGAGATAAAGGGGGAAAGAAGTCTTTACAGATTGGGATCATACGTCTGGTATGGATGGAGAACTGTTGGGAATGCACGAAATTGAGATTGTTAAGCAGTTTCAAAGAATCCAGTGGCATTACAAATTAACAATCGGAGGTGTCAATTAACTTCGACCAATATGATTACAACAAAGTCAAAGTAAATGAGAAAAGTAAACTTAAGCCAGTCTTTGGGGCAGTAAGTCTTAGACAAATTTGATTTGGGATAAAAATTTGATTTGGGGTGAAATGAGCAAATATTCACCGAAACCGTTCGTCTTCACAGATTTCGCAATATCTTCATGTTTATTTATCATAATTATTAACAACCGTCGTAGGACCATAGTTTGAATAATTATTAACAATCTCCTAGTATAAACAATGGCTTAAAACGTCATTTAGTTGAAATATTCTTTGTTCGCGAAGGAATTTTTCGTTGAGATTCAACTGACATTCTCAAGGCTACACGTATTATCGATTCACAAGTGTTCATCACGATGATTTTTCTATCTAGAAAAGCGATTAATTGAATTTCGACGCTTTTAAGTAAAAAATGCAACTTCTACGCGTATTGTGTGAATTATAAGAATTAAACAAATGCTAAATTAATGTATTTAATAAACAATTGTTACTTTCCATGTTTGAAACATTAAGAAACATTATATCTCGAAGCGCGATCAAAATTCATTGCTGTAGGCGAATCGATCATTTTTAATGCATAAATAAAGATGCACATTGTTCGATTAATATTGGGAACATGCACGAATGTTAATAACAATTGCGGAAATGAACAATCATTTACCGAAATCGTTTGCTTTCGCAGATTTCGCAATATCTTAATGTTTATTTTATCATATTTATTAACAACCGTCGTAGGACCATAGTTTGAATAATTATTAACAATCTCCTAGTATAAATAATGGCTTAAAACGTCATTTAGTTGAAATATTCTTTGTTCGCGAAGGAATTTTTCGTTGAGATCCAACTGACATTCTCAAGGCTACACGTATCGATCATCGATTCACGAGTATTCATCGCGAAGATTTTTCCATCTAGGAAAGCAATTAATTGAATTTCGTCGCTTTTAAGTAAGAAATGCAACTTTTACGCGTATTGTGTATATTGCAAAAATTAAACAAATGTTAAATTAATGTATTTAATAAACAATTGTTACTTTCCATACTTTGAAACATTAAGAAACACGTTTATACCTCGAAGCTCGATCAAAATTAATTGCTGTAGGCGAATCGATCATTTTTAATGCATAAATAAGAAACACATTGTTCGATTAATATTGGGAACATGCAGAAATGTCAGTAACAATCGCGGAAATGAACAATCATTCACCGAAATCGTTTAGTTTCGCAGATTTCGCAATATCTTGATGTTTATTTATCATATTTATTAACAACCGTCGTAGGTTCGTAGATTAAACCATTACTAACAATGTCCTAGTATAAATAATGGCTAAAAAGCCATCAATTCGTTGAAATATTCGATTCAATCGAACAAAAACAATCGAAGTAACGGTAAGTGACCTTGTGGTGGGTATATAAGGAGCCTCCGGTTAACGAAAATTTTACTCTCCCGGGAGCCTCGGAGGCGGACGGATGTCTTCATTTTGGTCGTATGGAAGGGGGAACCCCCCCTCTTGGTAACCGGTACTGACCGCCGGTAGGCGGTGGTCAGTACTGGCGACCATTCTCTCAATCTGTTCCTTTTTTTTTTTAATTTTTTCTTTGTTTAATTCATTTTATTTGTTCTCTGATTTTAATTTCTACTTGTTTTTCCATGCTTTTTTTTCCACTAACCAATTTCATTTCTATTTTCTATCATGCCTTGATTTCAGGTTTCTCTTAGTTAAGCTTAGACTAAGTTATTTTCTTTGTTTAACATTTATGAATTTAGCTCCTTTAGATAGATGTATCGGAAAACGAAGAACGAAGAGGACTGATGTATTGCATCCTCCACGGGACTGTTAATTCTAAGTATAGACTAAGTTAGTTTTAAGGCCACCATGTACGAATATCTGTGATCTGCCGAGCAATTATCCAATCTTTAGCTTATTTTTGCTCGCTTGCTCGTTTCTCAGTCCGGCCACCTCTGCTTGTTGCATAAGCAAGTGACCGGCCGTGGAGGTGGACCGAACGGTCGATCGCCGTCTCTTCTGGTGCGTCCGCTTTGAGAGAGAACATGCTGTGAACACAGGGGCAGGTGTTCGCACCGGTCCCTGCGGAAGCCCCTGTGCCACAAGACCCTCTCTTCGTCATCCTCCGTGAGTCAGGTCCACGCTCTGCGTGGCTCCTGGCTACGGAGTTGAGAGAAACGGGGCACTCCAAGGAGTGGACGGCGTCGCGCATTTCCTTGAAAATCGGGCCCACTGAGGGGAAACGGGACCGACCTAGTAGGAACAACTCCACGGTTCGCGTCGCGTATTCCCCAATTTTGCCTCATTTTTCCATAATGTAATTGCTCGGCAGAATCAAACGAGGAGATCGAAGGAACATTGATTCCTTCTATCTCTGCAGTTAGAATAAGTTACTTTTAAGGCTGTGATCTGCCAAGCAATTATCCAATCTTTAGCTTAATTTTGCTCGCTTCCTCGTTCCTCGGTCCGGTCACCACTGCTTCTTGTACAAGCAAGTGGCCGGCCGTGTAAGTAGTCCGAACGGTCCATCGCCGTCTCTTCCGGTGTGTCCGCTTCCAGAGGGGGCATGTTGCGAGCACAGGAGCAGGCATTTTTGCCGGTCCCTGCGAAAGCCTCCAAAATAAGACCCTCTCGTCGTAAAGATGGAGAAACGGGGCACTCCTCTAGGGGAGTGGTAGGCGTCGTTCGTTTTCTCTGGAATCGGAACCACGGAGGGGAAACGGGATAGACCTAGTAGGACCAACTGCACGGTTCGTGTCGCGTCTTTCCCAATTTTTCCATAATGTAATTGCTTGGCAGAATTAAACGAGGAGATCGAAGGAACATTGATTCCTTCCATCTCTTTGGTTTAGTATCTTCGTTTGTATCGCGTGTCGAGGGAGATCGATGGAACTTTGATTCCATCTATCTCTCTCCGGGTCTCCGTTCGCAGCAACCTCCACGTGGTGAGACCTGGTAATCGGTATTATTTGCGACGAACAATAATTGTTGGTCGCGGCTAGTACCGAGCTAATTGGCTGCGAATTTAGAATAGTTAGTTAATATATAAGAAACAATTGTATACTTTAAGAAACAACATTTTTATAATGCGTATGGAAGTTTGAGTATATTAATGGTAAGGAAAGAATGTAATTGTAACTCCGATGTAATGATGTGTTTGAATAAATTCATTTTGAGTAAGAACAGAAGCTTTCTTTTTGCCTATTATTTGTTTCCACTTCCTTAACCGGATCCTAACACACTGCTAAAACTGCTTAAAACTATACGTTTTCGATTATCATATTCTCCTGATACGGCAGTCCAAGATCAGCGAAAAATCTAGCAGAAACTCAGAAATTCATTCGAAAATCTCTCAAAATTGTAGTTCGCCAAAATTGTATTTGGGGAATACAAATTATTATTCAGCCATGTTAATTAATCTGGATAAATTCAATAACATTGAGGCAAAAAATAAGTAGAGAAATGACTTTATGCTAATGGAGAGCTTCGAGGCAGCAGGTCTTAGTAACATTGTTCTAGAGGACATAAGAAATTCGGAATATACAATATTGACTCAAGTGTAAAACCTGCCTTATCAATTATAACGAACATATTACTTGTCTTTGGGTCTCATAGGAACTGGTTGGAATCCGGAAGATGGGTTTAGAGAGGATAAGAATTTTGTACTGCTCAGGTATTGGATAATTTCGTTTGGAGCAAGTTGGCTTTAAATGGTCGACTTATGTTTTTAAATATTTCGGTTTTTTTGTCCAAAGAAATAATGGAAAAGGGATTTCTATAACTAAGAAAATCTCCTTTACCTGTGGTTCTTTGATCCATGATTGTTGATCGATCGGTGTGACACACGCAGCCCCTCAGGTTGGAAGTTCCGCAGAATTTCCTTAGTTGAGTATCCTCGATACAGTTCTTGTGGATGCTGGCTGGTTCGCCAAAAATGTGACGGGGTGCATTCTACGGTGTCACCTATTAGCGAAAAATTCGAACCGCACTCGAATCTTGACCCGTTAAAGTTAAAAATATTGATGGATTGGTGAGAGACATGACGACCACCCAATCCAAACTAAGAACTTTACTTTGTAAAATGCTTGGAGTTGCAAAGTAATGGAAGATTTAATAAATCTAGCCATTTCTTGTAGGAGTGTTCTGGGGTGCTGTGAAAGGTTAATTTCTTAGTAAGTCTAATCGGGAAGGTTTTCTCAGAATTCGAGTCGAGAATCAAAATGCACTGGAAGCATTCTAACAATAAGTAGTCGTCACAAGGTCAAGAGATTTTTCCATTGCTGATCATCCATTGCTGACGGATATAACTCTTATATCATTAGATTCGGAAAACTCCTCTGTATTATTCAAGACCAAACCGAAGTCCCTATCGTTTTCAATTTTCACGTAATACATCATTTTTATTGAAAATCCTAAGTTTGTACAAAAATGTGTGTTTTTCGAAAACTGAGTGATAGAGCTATTCTGTTTCCGGATTCGCGTTTAGATCCATAAATATTGGGTTGTTCGGAAAGTCATTTCGTTTTCCAAAATGGAGAATATATAATTTAATAAAACGTTTATACACTCTAAAAAAATCGTGTTTCATTTTCACCAAAAAGAAAAAAAAACGAAATGACTTTCCGAACAAAATAGGATCACCCAATGGATGTTGCAAAACAATAGAAAAGTTGTAATTTGTTCTATTCTGTAATCAGTAACATAACCATCCTTCGATAATTTATATACGTTTCTAACTTGACGTTCGCGAACTCTATAGCTGCATCTCAGTTTCTATTTCCAGTCACGCGATAAACTTCTACACGTGCCTAACTTAGCCGATAGTGATAAGGTACCTGTGTAAGGACACAACAGTCCCATTTCCGCTATAACATTTTAACTTTTAGGGCAGTGACCAATTTCTAGTACGTCAATGGGAATTATTAGAGCGATTCGATATCACGATCGCTGTTCGCTATTCTAAGGCCCGCGACTTACCGTCTTCGTCCAGAGAAACGCTGTTACAATGTCTTTACGCTCGACCACACCCTAAGGTACGCGATACACCACCTTTCGTACAGAGATACGCAATTTCAACCACTGACCCGAAACACGCTATTACAATTACTGCTCCGTATCCAAGGTAACGGTCTTTCTTATACCCCCAAGTCTACGTGACTTGTGTTCCGCGTCTTGGGTTAGGTCGAGGGCGTAGGCCGACCGTGCTGGCTGACTCAGGTGATTATCAGCCGGCAACCAGCCGATGGGCCTCGATTATGTTCGAGTCGCGGGAAATTCCGTGGTCCCATCGGCTACACAGATGTCGGTATAATCCTCGACTAGTCACAACCCCCGCAAAGGATCTCTCGTACCCTCGCTTGGCACACTCTCTCTCACACGCACACACGTCCCTTGTTACCGTCCTACATTTATAATAGACGCGTTTTACATATTCAAAAAAAATTCATATAGCTTCTCTAAACATTTTAAGTAAAAGTTACTAATTGATTTGAGAAATAAATTGTTCGAATAAAAGCTTTTCACTTATTATGCGCTTTCAAATAAAATACTAATTGTAGGTGAAACTATAATCAAACAAAATTGACAAATCTTGTACGACGCATATGTAACACTCAAAATCTTAAACGGAGGCTGCATTTTTACCACAGAATAACGCGACTATTGTCATTACTGATGGTTTACAGTGACCAGGCTCGAGACTCGAGGAAGTTCATGCGTTCCTAACCTCTTGAAACAAACTCAATAGCTTAGACCGTTTCTACTATTGTAAGATTATAACGCGTATACGAAGGTTTGTTTCTGAAAGAAGATGGACAATGTTCCTTTGGGTATTCTTATTTTTATGTTCGACGTTCCGTCTTTTCCGGCCTCATCGTCGCAAAACAGAGTCTCAAGGCCCATAATGAAACTCTAAAGGAACGGGCCTAATCTATGAGAATTGTGCTGAACAGTACAAAGAAAGAAGTCTTTCAAAAAGCACTCTAATAATAGAAAAATCGTCGAGATAATCCCCCCCCCCCCCGCAAAGGAACTACTTTAAAGGCAAATTTCGAATTAACAAATTAAGTTGTTCTAATATCAATGTGTATAAATACAGACACAGGGAGAAGTAGGGGTCTATAGAATAATAAGCAAGGGTTGGGCACAGTTGTTTCTCCTGAATTGTTTAAAATACTTTTTCTACGTTTAGCATTCTAAACAATATCTTACTCGGCAATAAAAAAAGTTTTCATTCCAGGTGGAGATATCAATGAAGAATGAAGAATGCTTTGTCTTTTTATTTGATGCTTTGTCTTTGTCTTTTTATTCGATGCTTCGTCTTTGTCTTTTTATTCGATGCTTCGTCTTTGTCTTTGTCCATTCTTTTCGTGCTATGTTATATATTTTTTATTCGAATCAAATAACGACGTCTAATGAGCGTGCTTCGTTCTGCGCAACAAGGTCATTCAAATAACTGCACGCCACGGTTAACTTATATTAATATTTTAGTTATGTCGCGGCACGTTCGGTATGTAATATTTGTCACCTCCATTCCGGTGATTTTAAATTTGTGATAAAGTAACAGTTGGTTCCCCATTGAACAACAATGTCGATTATCGGAACAACGTTAAAACAAGTATCCTCTGGAGCAACGAGAAGTATTCGATGTCAGTTGCATTAGTAGTCGCGCGACACTTCGGTTCCTAAAGAAGTTCGAACAACTTGCTCCCAATGGATTATTGATTAATCATTTACTTCCGTATTTCAGATAGTTAGTTTTATCGCAGACCGTTGTAACGTATTGCACCCTGGGGGCAAATAACGATCGTTTCAGAGTTACGTAAAGGTGGCCAGCTCACTCTCCCTTTCTGCCTAAATAAATTGAACGCCTTGAGAAGTAATTATTTTAATACAGGCCCAACTAGTCTCGTTCACTTTTAATAACTTACCGAGACAACGAAAATAAATTTCATGCTGATATTAACAGCCAATTCTACATTTAGAGTTTTAGAAAATTCTAAAGATGTGTTTGAGATCAACTGTGTTTGAAACAATTTAGTTGAAACTTCAATTCGCGAAAGATTGTCCCAATTGAATCGAAGAACCGTAATCAAAGGTTGTATTTATCGACAAAAGTAAATTCAGTCGTCCAAGATCTGATGGTTTAGTTTAGATAAGGTGCCCTGTTAATGCACGTAATACAAAATATACCAAACAACTGTCAAAGGAGTTGATGGATCTGTATTCGTTTGGAGTATTACTACTATTAATGATACCGGTCTTATCCATCGTACAAACATTGTTAAAAATGTTCTTTTGCCATTTGCTATTGGCTATATAAATAAAAGGTTTTGTAAAAGCGAAAGTAAAAGATCTGGGTTAGGTATGGGTTAGGTCTGGGTAAAACATCTGAGTATCTGCGATCAACTTCAATAAGAGACAATGACAACTAAGTAAAAATTGTAAAAAATATGAGGAGCTCAACGTTTAAAGAAATAGATGTGACAGAACTGTTAGAAATAGGTTTGAATGGATTGAGTGAAATAGATTTTTTATTCTGTGTTAAAATAATTCAGAACAAAAGAGTCAAGAATGTGTTTTGGGTATCGGAAAATAAAATATTAATTAAAATAGTCAGTACAAATATGTATTCATATAATAATATCGTATAAATGATTTAGAGCAATCATAATTATTATATTCCTGTAAGTGTTTATGTTTAAAATTCCTTCTTGGAGAAACTTAAATTTTAACGTTCAAAACTTTCCTTATATTAAAAAGAAACTCTCCCCTTCGTTTTTAAGCTTATAGCTTTAAAAACAGTCGTAATTAATTTAATTTATGTTTCAAAATAAAAAATCATGTCTCAGATATTTTTGAGCACACTTCTGACAAACGTGCATCGCCTGTTATCGTATCTTGAATTATTCGCCTCATTAGACAAGTTAATCGTGTGCAACAAAGTTTCCCAAACATGTTCTGTTCACTGTGCTTTTAATATTTCAGACATTTTTTAATACCTAAAAGTTCCATTTATTAAATAGTTAAGTATAAATAACTTGATCAAACTTCATTTCTTTAGGGACGAATTATTTTGTTTGAAATAAGCAAGAATTCAAATTGATATTGATCTATGACATATATCAATGTTGTGACAATGTTCCTGTAATATGTAATTGGGAAATTAAATTATGAATATTTATTCAAAATTTTAGCGATTGTTTCCATGTTTCAGTACTTAAAATATAATAATTTGAGAAGTGAACGTATACGTATGTAATATATTATTTTTTAAGAGATTAATATCTATTTGTCACCGGACAAAAAAGAAAAGTTTGTCATGGAGATATTTAATACGAGTTCTTAATATCTCAGTGTTTAGAAATCTTGGAGCGTATAGTTTAGGAATTATCGAATAAAAGGTTAATAAATAACATATATACTTCGATGTGAGGGCGTCGCTCCATTCAGTTTCTACGGTGATACGCGGTTCGCTATCAACATCATTCTCAGAATGCGGTGACGTTACCACTGGCTGATTCCCACGGTACCAAGCCACTGTGCCCAAATCGTGAGGCCCTTGGGACATCAAACAGGTCAGCGTAAGAACACTGCCGGTTTTCACGTATATGTCTGATGGGCCGCTTATTCTGGCTCGCGCCTCTGAAACAAATAAAATTTTTCTCAGTTAATGTACGCACAATGAAATCATCAACATATGGAACAAAACGAGCGTATCTTGTTAATGTGTAAATTACATTCAATCTGAAATGTTACTATACATTTTTTAAATTATAAACCAAGAGCATTTGAATATTTAAGGTTCAGTTGATTAGGTTCATCTGTCAACTAATTGAACAACTGATTATGACAAAAACATATACAAAGTGATTGTTTATAATCCAGAGGTCAATTTCCTTAAAAATGATCGCTTAAAACAATTCATCGATAGAGTGTGAAACAACAACTTTCAATTAAGTAGATTTACAATATAGATATGTAAGAGTCGTGAATATTGGATTTATCGGGTTAACAATTTTAATTAGCTTTCGAAGGCTTGCTTGTGAGCAAACATATTTCTTGTAACTTGAAACCATCCTTCTAACTTCAACCTATACAGGATGAACCACGTAACTATATCTCCTTGATTACTTTCGGTGTTAATGGATGGTGTGAATTACTTTATTTTGGATAATTTCACTCAGACCAGAATTCATATGCTGACTGTAATTTTTTTTTTTATAAATTACTTTTATCACTGTATTGTAGTGGGTACAGAAACGAATTCAGCAAGCACTGGACAGTTTTTTGGTCGCCATTGAAACTAAAAGTACATTTGGAGATACTAATTAAGAGGAACACTACAAGCCTGTACACTTTCCAGCGTTGTTGTGCGATTAATATTAATCTTATGTTATCGCTGTTTGACGTGTGACTGTTCGTATGAAAAGTGTATTTAAGTAAAAAGCTTTTTAGAAACTTATTTAATTTACCAATGAATTCTATGAATTACTAACGAAATATTTACCTTTGTACATAATTGAGTAACTTCGAAAAGTAAAAAGAAAAAAAATGATTTATAGAAACTATAATATAATCAAATTGCGGGCTCCTCGAAACCAAATTGTTCTACATAAATCAATATCGAAAATAATCCAGATGATCGAATTTGATAGCTTGCGCAATAAAGTGACCAGGAGTTGCAATTTAAAAGGACTGGTCCATTATGAATTTTCATGCACTGGTTCACTGGTCACATTATCGTTGATGTGAATTTAGTTAAAATAAACTTTGCGCATTAGACAGCATTCTATTATTTGGATATAGTATACAGATTCTTGTCCAGCACACATATTAGATTTTTAAAGGTTTACACATTTGAACAGTACGGATTTAAAGTATCTATTTTTATTTATAATATAAAATTTGCATTCAAAAAACGGCACACTATCATTCAATTTGTTATTAGTAATAAATTATGGCATTTGTTATTTAGATTTTTTATTTGCTAAAAAATCGATTTTACATACATCGTTGGAGTTAACATTGCATAAAAGTCTTAAAATAGAAATACGTCAGAACTGTGAAATTATTAAGTTATTCTGTAAGTGAGGGTATGGTTTTCAATTTCAGCTTTATTGCGTTCTTTAAATGTTTCGTTAGAGAATGGATACAAATTTTCATCGTTGCTTCTGAAAGAAAGGGATTATCATGATTTAATTTATTCGTCGTTATAATTACATCTCAGTTTATTAAAGAAATACCAGCAAAATTATACGTTGAAAAATTCATAAGTAATTTAAAATGTGAATAGATTTTGAACCTACGTTACATAAGCAACTTCATGATGTACCTACGTTATTAAAGGAGAATGGAATGAATAAATACACGATCGAAAAATAGTTTTAAAAATTTGCATCAAGTGATAAATCAGATAACGACATACCAACCCCTGAAGGTAAACCATGTACTACTGATGATGGTGTAGATACTGAAAACCGCCGCTGAGTCGGATTACAATCCGAAATACGCTGAATTTACAAAACAGAGTTGAATGTGATGAGTAATCAAATGATTTGTTTACATTTTTATCGACTATGTGGAATGAAAAGTGTACCATTGAACAAATCGTCGTTCGCATAAAATCATGGAAAACAAAAAAACCAGAACTCGCTTGTTGCTGATTTTACCTCAAAATAACAGTTGATAAATTGTACCCGATTTTCCATATGCTTCGTAACCACTTTTTTTAAAATTAGTTATCACTTTTTTCAATCACTGGACAATTATACGAAACTATAGGTTGCTTCATAAACCGAGAGATACTTAAATAGTAATTGATAGTCCTTTTGCTTCTAAAGATAAAGTAATTAATATTTTTTAGAGTAAATAAAATTTTACTCCAAAAAGATCTTAAACATCAATTAATTTGTTAAGCTCAAAATTAGGTACATATTTGAGTCGAAACAAGAAGACGTATTCTTTCAAATATTTCTAGAAAAATCTAGGTGATAAGATAAGTTAGAATTTTACATGTTTTATCAATACAATGAAAAAATTGATTTGTTCAAATTGTTGATACTTAAAATCCAAAACCACTGAACAAAAATAAAAAGTTGAAACGGAATTTTAATTACTATTAATAGAACTATAAAGTGAATCCCCCCCAAAAAACCTTAAAACAAAAATTTCACTCGAAGAGAAATGTTTATTTCGTTAAAGTTATTTCATATTAAATGCTATTTATTCTTCATAAAAATTATCATTTGAAGTCAAATGTTTTCGACATTTGAAAAAAAATTACTTATATGATCTTACTTTTCCATCCAGCACCCTTGAAATAATTAAGATTAAAATTATTCCAGGTGAAACCAAGTACTAGGTTGTTCGGAAAGTCATTTCGTTTTTTTTTTGGTGAAAATGAAACACGATTTTTTTAGAGTGTATAAACATTTTATTAAATTATATATTCTCCATTTTGGAAAACGAAATATTTTATGGAAAGGAAGGTTAGACAAATAGATTATTAGAAGAAAAGTTGCACAGAATGACAAGAACGGTTGAACAAAAGATGAACCAATACAAAAATATTTATACGATAATAAAAATAAAGTGCAGTAAAGTTTTTACGAAATATATTTATATAAATTGTAAATATAAACTATTAATAGTTTTATATACCAACATAAAGAAAAATTGCTTTTTTTTATCACATTGCACACTTCTTCCGTTGAATTGAGAAGTGTAATTATATAAATATTTAAAATTAAAGTTTCTACTACATTCGTGTTAGCCTAGTCTACCAATAAGATGTAAATACCTGTTCATAAAGTTAGTAAATGTCGTTACAAATTACATACACCTTTCTAAGTATCTTCACTGGAAATCTAGTAAACTTAAAATCTTAACTTTGTCTTTAATTTTCCTGTGGGTATAAAATTCGAACAACGATATAAGATTTAGTGCCGTAAAAATGCGTTAAGCGCCAGGTTGAATTTAATTCATTGGTGTAACACACCAATTAAACATTACCAAGATGTTCCTCAATTTTTCACGAAACTAGTTTCTGTGTGTACATTTCGGTTGATCGTATCGTACGGGCAATTCCCGATTACACGAATAATCGTGAGCCTATATACGTGTGTATGGGGCACTGGTAACTATCAAACAAAAGCGAGCCGATAAAAAGATTTTGCTGGATTTCCCGCTTGACCAGCTGAATAAATGTTTTCAAGCGAGTACGTGATTTATTTCGTCGCGCGATTTGCGGCCAGCTTAAAACAAAAGAATCCATTGCGTTCGAACTAACCAGCGAACAAACCTTTTATGAACGTATCGTGACAGCTTTTAATGTTTTCGGGACACAAATAGTCCATGCGAGTCCGTTGTTTATTTTCAAGCACAGTTCCTTTCATTCATTCTTTGATCTTCGATTACGGAATTTTCCATGCAAATGGATTTTCTTTGTCCAACTCGTGGAAAAATGTTAAAATGCAACCGTTAACTGCATATGTCGTGGTATTTTTCGCGATACAGGAAGAACAAAGAAACGATAAAATATCCGCCAGTAATATTATAACATAATCGTTTAAATACATTTGATAAATTTCAGGGTAATTATTTAGAAATGGGGGATCGCACCGATTTCGTCGATTTTTGAATATATTGTGGAAATAAAATTTGGAACTTTTTCCTGGACATATAATCTCACTATTCAAAATTTTTGCAAAAATCTATCGTTACTACTGCAATGAACATTGCCTATAGCTACGTGCTTGTGGCAGCGTGTGTATAAGCGTTGAGTCGCCGATTGTTTATAGTTTGTAAAAAGACATTAATAAGTACTTAACTTAGAACCGAGTTCTGGTCTCAAGATGGTCGAAATAGAAAAACCTAGCCCGAACCTAATCCATCAAATTAGTTACTAGGTAGAATATGTAGTTTATGTAAGGTTTGGGTTAGGTTTTTTTATTCCAGCCGCCTCGATCCAATTATTAAGTACACTCGTTTGGTCGTTGGTCGCTGGCCAATTAAGGGTATTGAGAGGCAAACATTTTCCATTTATATCGCTCTCTTTATTTTTTGCATTTTGCTTTCGCTCATCATTCGCTCCAAAGTTTTATTGGCTAATTCCTTGTTTTTGAAAAATTTCTCCATACATAAAACACGAATATCGATATCGATCGACGATCTCACGTGGATAGAAGGCCCCCTAAGCCATGTGAAAATAAAAAATTAAAGGTAAAAATGAAACAAGGATGCGAATAAATTTCATTGGAGGTTAAAAGTCAAGGGAAGTTGTATCACGTTCCTATATATGTATAAACGGAGTTGTATTATATTTAATAAATACAAATTAGTTCTTTTCTCTACAAATAATTTTCAAAATATTAACCCTTTCCACTCGAGAGGCGATCCTCGATCGCCACTTAATTCGGTGTGCTTTCTCCAATTCGGTAAACCATCGTGGTTTGGAATTAAAATTAAAATTCAATTACTACTTTCCTGTAAGATGTAAACATATGTATATGAAACGTTGAAATGAAAATGTTCCGTTTGAAATTAATTACACGATTTGAAGGATTTCATCGAGGTGGTGGTTTCTGGTAGCAGAAAAGCTTCGAGTGCAAAGGGTTAATGATTATTACTCATATTAAATCGTATTCGTTTTTTCATTACGAGCAATTTATCGAATCAATGATAGTATTTGAACAGAAACGAAATCATTCTGTTTCTGAATAGCTAACATTTGATTAAAAGGCTACGCCAATGACGCAGTATTCTCTCACACTTGGTCTTGTTATGGTCGCCATTGATCTTCGTCGGTGTCTTCGGCCAATGGCGATTCTAGCTTGCGAGAGAGAATAGATTACGGAAGAAGCGAGGATGTAAACACGCTGTGCTTTCTTCTCGTGAGCGGATAATGTTTTCAAGGACTTCGTAACTGTCTTTCAATTGCACTTTTAGCGCGATGTTCTTAAAGAGGGTGTGCAAAGATATATGTCTATGAACTGAGGTCGATGAAACTTCGGCAACAATGCGGAATTCCCTTCAAGCTCCTAATCCTTTGTCTTAATGGGTGGGTCTATCGAAAACCATTGAAAACTAATTTCCATCTTGCCCTTCAGAAACTCCAGGGTTTATAACACGTCTACTTGCTATTGAGAACAGGGGGAGCAAGTATACTTAAAGCACTAGACCCTGTTTTCTTCCGTGAAAATGCTGTCTATGTGTTGCTTCGTAACAATAGATTCTTATAGTGAACGCATGTAGCTATTTGTATAGCTAAATTTCAACTTTGTTTGTAAATTTATGATATAAACTATCGACTATCGACCTGTTTCTCTGACTCCATATTTTATAAGTTTTAATTGTCAATGCTATATATAAAGGACATGCAGCATTTTTGTACTTGTTTTGTATCCGAAAGCTCTTTTATAATAATCATTAATATTTTGAAAATTATTTATAGCAAAAACTAAATTGTATTTAGCATAGTGGTTTGGTGTAAAGGTTATGCTTGTTTTAATTTTGGTACGACTTGTTTTTGTGTAAATTGTAATTATATGACATTTATCTAGATAGAAATGAGGACAAGCGGAATTGTATTATTTTTATTGAATACAAATTAGTTCTTTTCGCTATAAATAATTTTCAAAATAATAATGATTATTACGCATATTATTACGAATTCAATTTTTCATTACGAGAAACTTATGGAATCAGTGATAGTATTTAAACAGGAACAATATCATTCAGTTTCTTAATAACTAACATTTGGTTACAAAGCTACGCCTTTGTCATAGTATTCTCTCCAACTTGGTCTTTGGCCAACAGCGATTATTGCTTGCGATAGCAGAAGTGGTGACGAATTACAGGGAGCACGTCGATGTAAACAACTTGTACCTTCTTTTGGCAGCAATATAACACATGCACACACCTATTTACGTTACGTGTGTAAATAGTATAAACGAAAAAGCAAAGATGTCGCGATTATGTCGTTTGTTCCAACACTCCCTCTTAATCGTTACATCTTTACTTTTAAACCCAAGCCATTCATAAATATCAAATGTTTATTCGAACTCAAGGGTCTTGTGAGTATATTGGCAATCATCTTATCTGTGCCTGTATACAACAGATTGACTATGTTAGAATTAATAGCCTCTCGAACGAAGTAATTGAGAGTATCTATACCCATACCTGTACTGACTGATTATCATTGTATATTTTAACGAGCATTCTCTTATTGATTATTTCGTACATTAGATTGCTTAGAAATTTAGCTTCCTTGCAAGAAAGCTCCCATGAGATCGTTCCACCTCTTGATATAATCGCATAGCCACTGAACGATTTGCAACCCGAGACATTGTTTGCGCAATCCGCGTCAACATATCTTATACTACGGAGATTTGTTTTTTAATGTCCCTTTTAAATATCTCAGAACCCGTTTAGCTACGTTCAGTCAATCAGTCATCAGCTAATCAGTCAATATCTCTCTTGTGCAGAAATAATTCTAGTGCAATACCTTATACTAATATCACCAATACACCACCAGCTATGACATCGCGACAAAAGCAGACCAGTTCTTCAAACACTGGTAAACACTTATAATAAAATACAATTATGGATGTAATGGAATTCGTACGGATCTAAAAAAAGTGTCATCCATCCTGGATCAAGGCGGTGTGCCCAGCTGAGTTTGAGTCTTGGTTCAGGACGTCCTTGGAGGTAACCTCTGGCAAATGTTTGACCGCTGCCTGGAAGCTCAGGGATATCCCTTCACCTGGAAGGTAGCCAAGATGGTTCTCCTTCAGAAGATAGACAGGACCGCTCTCCGTCCGCATACCAACCAATTTGTCTTCTTAATAATGCAAGCAAACTTTCCGAAAGGGTGTTGGCAACTTGCATCGTCGAGCACCTGTTATGGGGTGGGACCGAGCTGGCCAAGTGCCCGTTTAGATTCCAAGTACGGGCCCCCGTTATAAAATCTCGGATACAACACTTCCCTTCCATGAACATGTAATGTCGCAGAAGGAGGCTGCGGAGTGGAGGCATGAGCTCCCCGATGGGAGTCAAGCAAAACTCCCAGTCGATCGACTAATGTTTCTGTCCCCTGAGAGACAGGGAAGGCAGGCTTGTTAGTCTTTGGAAGATTAATTTATAATCCACATGAAACAAAAATAAAAGAGAAATGCTCGACCCAGTTAAAGGAATACGCATCGAATTGAATAAACTTTTCAATTTCGTTCGAATCAAAAACCTGTAGAAAACAGGTTTTCAGATCCCCTTGTAACTAATAATTTTGTACTTTTACGTTTCGAATTTTTGAAATTAGTACACGAAAAGTTGTCACGAGCTACAAACCGAGTGTCTCATGGCCTCTTACGATAAGTTACCCTGATCGATATTTTTGTTAATCGATTATACACCGATTAATATTTTCTTAATCTCAAGTTTGTTTTTTTCGAAGACTTTTCTGGAATAGATTTCTATAAATTTCTCCATTTAAACTTAATTTAAGGAAATAAGGATTCTACTATCAATTTCCTTATTTTTATTTAGCGAAGTTGATCGTTTTAGCTGTTAAGAGACTTGCACATTTCAAAATGGAAATTTAGACAAGCCGATTAAATTGCGTTCAGGGAGTTCAACGAAACTACAATTAATAAATTCCCATTTCAAAATAAAATGCAAGTGATAACGAATACCCTCGTAATAAAATTTGGAAATGTCACGATTGAAGTTGCCAATAGAAGCATTTCGAAATACCAAAGGGAAAACTGAATACAAAAATCTACCGTAGTTGAACAACAATTGCAAAACTGTAATTAAAGAATCTAAATACACTTACAATGTGTACACAACGTACAAAACTGAAAGCAACAAAGTATAATTAAACGGGGAAACAACAATTGCCTGAAGAGAAATGAAAATAAATAAAAAGAATTCGTGGATAGAATATATATCGTTACTAAAAACATCAATGAAAGCGAAGAGATGTAGAGGAAAATAAACAGGGTAAATGACATCAAAATAAACCATACCATTTCTACACATGCAACAACCGGGGATTTTTTTTACTAAAAAATTTAACAGAGACAACAACCATGTTACCAAGTAACGTTTCAAAATATTCCCAGAACCGAAAACAAATACAGAGGAAATTCAATTAGAACACGAGAAATAGGACGAGACTCAAATAGCCAAAGACCTTAATGAAAAGCGAAGTGTGAAAGATGGGGACGCGAAAGAAACCAAACGTCTCCTTAAAAGTAGTCCAATTTTATTAATCTCGCACCTAGTTTGTCTCAATTCTATACGTGCAAACACGCCACTGATGAACTGGACTGAAACTCGAACTGGACTCAACTGTGCTGAACTCTGAACCCTCCCACGGCGTCGAACAACGCGTCCTTAAAACTAATGGAAAAAGACAAAGATAGATGTAAGAGGAAAAAAATATATAAAACACAAATGGACAAGAAAGTGAGGAGAATTGCAGGAAAACGGAGAAAGCGACAGGGTAGAAAAGTCTAGAAAATGCTACTCGTTTGTTCTCGCGCAAGTCTAGTCATTAGATGTTTGCGTCCAAGATCGGTCGAGAGCAAGACGAGGAATCGTCTAAACTGGAAAAAAAAATAAAAAGCAGGAAATATAAGGTATCAGAATGACAGAAAAGTGAAAGTATAGAGAAGAACAAAGAAACCAAGGTCTACTTTGACATATTCCAGATATTCGCGATAACTCTGGCAACGATGAAACCTAACGATTAGGATGTGCTGGGGACAAGAACCACGAAAGAAATGGACTAAATCAAACTATTAATATTGTAGACGCACGAGAAGTTGTCAGAAGTCTTACAAGTTAAAATGGCACAGGAGAAAGGTGAATAGTCTACTCTCATCATTTTTGACGCGACAGTTCCTCCTCCATGCAGATACATTGTCACTATTGGCTAAATGGGCAAATGTAAAAGTTCAACGTGTAACGAGAAACACGAAAGGAAGAAAACACGAGAAAGCGAGATGCGAAGATAGACTGCAAATGCATTTCAGATACGTTTTACATCTGGTAGTGTTTTGTTTTGTTCACGTTTATCATCAAGCGGTGGACTTCTACGCTTGCCCAATTTAACAAATAATAACAATGTGTCTGCGTAAAGTAATGCGATTGGATCATTCCTCTTTTTTTTTTTACGCCGTTTCAGCTTATTGGACACTGGCCAATTTTTTTTGTGCACATACGGTACGTAAAAAAATTCCAGCGTGAAATCAAACGGTATCTATTCTTTCCGTAAAGAATTGTCCAACTCAGAATTCCAATATCTAATGAAACTATATGCTATCATCTTCTAAAAATGGTACAATACTATTATTGTTTCAATGTTAAAACTAAGAAAACGTGGAAATACAATTGAGAGTTAGTCGGCTGAACTACAGCTGAAAGACCGAACTTGTTATATGTATAAGTTGTTTGAACAAATGATTAATGGACTACTCAAATGGTCATTCAAGTACAATAATCTAAGCTTCGTTGGTAATAATGTGTTCCTACATCACTTAATTGTAGACAATTTCTTCACTTTAAACTCCAGTATCTACAATGCCATCAACAACAACTAATATTTATCGACAGTCTGTTTCTAGATAAAGAAAACCTACAATTACATGTTGCGAAGGTATCGTATCATTGAAAAGTTTAGAATAACAGGAAACATCTTAACCTTCGTAAAAATTTACCAAAAGATAGGGAAATTCAATGAGTAAACGAAAATTGATCGAAAATGGCACACTACCAAATTTAGTCACGAGAATTATCCTGTTTTCCATTTACCAAAATACTAACTTTGCTTTTGTTTTTTCATATATTATTATAATTCAGTTAAATAAATATTTTGATTTTCTGAAATTAAACTTGTGTTACTATCGTTCCCATTCAGTGTTACAACCGAATTAGGTAACATGTTTCTAAAAAAAATGTTTGTTATAAACGCAATAGCTTTTGCATAATCGTATTCCAAAGTCAAAGTGTTATTGCTCTCATGTAAAATTTCTAAGTATGTATGTGTATTAATGTTTATTATGTACATTTATATTTTCATATTATATATATTATTTATATTTCCATTTTATACATTCTACTTAGTTATATGTTCTTAGCGATCAATTGCTGGTTAAAACTGGTTACGATTGATTATAAACAAAAATGTTTATATATAAGGATAAAATACGATATTTTTAAGCATGTAACTACATCATTGAATAAATAATTACGAGAAGCGTAGTTAATATTATGCCGATAATATTCGTTCCAATATGTAAAATTTTCACATCATTACTAAAAGCTTTTAGAATATTCTTCAAAAATGCAACAGAATATTAACTAAGGAAATAATGATAAACGGTGCACTGAAAAATAATAATAATTCTCCCGACTTCAAAAAATGGTTCATTTTAAAGAAATAAATTTAATAATTAATCATACAAAATTGACAATGCCAGAGGCTTTAAAAGCACGAAACTTTACGTGATATAAAATTGCAAAGCTCATCGTGGTGGAACTGTTCACCGTGGAAATTTGCAAGAACCCACTTGCGTGGTTCTAAATGCACTAACAGCCTTTTCGACAGCAAATTTGTGGAGTTGCTGGATTGAGAGTGTGAGTAACAACCAACAACTTTTATGCATAGTTAGAAGTCTCCCAAATTTGTTCGACAAAAGAGAATAAAAATTGTCTCGGATGTACAGAATTCTCTGAAATTTCTCTTAACAATTAATTTAAATTAAATATTTCAAACAGCAAAATTGTATGAATTATTTTGCGCGTAGATAATATTATTGGAGAGCTTAAAGCTCCTTCAAATTTTAGATTTTAGTTTTGAATAAACATAACTCTGGTTGAAATTGAGAATTTTAGTTAAAGTGTTAATCGCGTAAACATATATACATAAGCACAGAGTATCATGACGTACGGTTCCAAAATAATAGTTGCTTGTTTGAAACTCGATGAAACATACTTTGAGGTATCGCTCCACTTCACGTTGCGAAATTAATCGTAGATGAATATTGAATTAAATTAGTCGAGTTTGAATCAGTAGGAATAACTTTCATACGAATATATTGACAACTGAGTTTGAAATCTTATATGGATTAGTGTCATTTCTCAATTTTTTATCCATACTTATTATTATTTATCACTAGATAAAAATTCTGTTACTTAAACTAACAACAGGTAATAACAAAAAAAAAAAATTGAAGAGGTGCGATGTAAATGACAAATACTCATTATGCAACACTTTCTTACTACAACCAGCTTGTAAGCTACTTTTAATTAAATTGTAGAAAGTCAGGAGACTTAAATTAATCTATTAACGCCGGAAATAATTATGACGTCGACTGTTTACATAGCTCACCTATATTCAGAAGTTGGCCCAGAAATTAAAATCGAAATGCAGAGTACTCGTACTGATTATTCCCTACCTTGGGTACTCTATAGCAACGAGCACAATTCACGGTATAATTAATAGAAAAGACCTATTCGAAATATCTTGGCATCCAGAAATTATTAATTCGAAGAAGCGTTTACTAATATTGTTCCGGTTAGTGTGACGAGTATCACACGCGAGTTAAATTTGTCGTATGAATATGTGATCACTCTGGGTAGCACAGTATTAAAGTCAAGTCGTCTTCTCGATAAAAGAAAAATGAAAACGACAGTCTGTCCTTTAACCAAATCTGGTTAAAACGGTCCGTCCTTTGTGTGGTGCTGTTCACAGTGCATTTTTGAAAAAGTTTTTTTATCGAGTCAAAGAAAAAAGGGCGTAAGGGACGAAGAGAAAAAAAAGCGAAAGAAAATAAGCTTTGCAAGTAGCGCAATGAGCTTACTTGGGTACCTCTCGAGTTGCAGTGAAAAAGGAATAGACCTAACGCTACTACAGAAAAAGCTCTGAAAGCATGCCTGCTCTTTCGTCGTCTCATTGTAGAGACTGCCAACACCCGACATCGCGGCGCTCAATGTTGTTACTGGCGATGCTAATATCTCCCTAGGACATTAGGGTTTATTAGAAACGAGCTTTTTCGCAGGAGAGCTGTTTCTTTACTCGTTTTTCGTTGCATCGTGGCTCTCTGCTCTTTTCGAATTCCCCAGAGGCACACAGGCACAGGGATTTGTTTTACTGGTCAAATTCTGGTTGCGAGCTCTTTCAAAGATTAATTACGGATAATTTATAAACTCATTTGTCGAACGTTTTCGATACGCAATTTTCGAAAATAAATAAACAAAAGTGATTCAGAAGTAACTTACACAAGTACTCCAACACAAATGAAGAACACAGATTGATTAGCATTTTGAAATTCTCTAAACAATTATACGTACTGATGTATGAGTAATAGATAGCAAAGTTTGCCGTATACGTAGATATAGATTGTAGGTTAAAGTAGAAATTAAGTCATAACAATAACGCTAAATATAATTACAATATACATAATGGGTTGAAAATTGTAGTGCATCCGGGGACAGTGTCATTCTACGTGGGAAAATAAGAAAAAAATTTGGTACAATATTTTTTCATCCAAGTTGTTGAACTACAGAAGCGATTAAATACAATTTGGTTATTGTATATTTTACTACTGGCTGTGTCTATCTGAGATAGTGTTTAGGGTACATCAAAGAACAAGTCTGCAAATAGGATATTACAAATATACATTTTAAATAAAAAATTGTTGAAGAATTCGAAAGATTAAACTGAACTTGTAACTCAACACTACTTGTCAATTACCAAGGAATAAAAGATGAATAATAAATAGAAATACTTTGTATTACTTCAATATCATTATCAATCGACATTATATCGAACAGATACAACTAATACTAAAATACACCATAACTAGATCGTATTTAATTCTTTGTGTAGTTGAACAAACTTTAAAACTGATTTTCTCGAAAATAAAACACCGGATGAAAAAATAATATACCAAGAATATGGTTTTAACATTCACCATTATGCACAGTATAATCTGACCGAAATTGTTGAATAGGTCGGAGCTCGAGGATTTTTTTAATCAAGAACATTTGAAGGTAATAGTCTCATAAGTCATTCAATTCGTCTTGATGTGTACTATAATGCTGCATCATAAAGAATACATCATAATGTACAAAAAAACAACGTTGACTTTCAAAACCAGGAAAAGATAGCATTGAGAGATAAAAATATGAATCATAATATTACTAACTGTGAACTAAGTAACTTTGTCCAGGCCCATTTTGTCGTATCGGTAAAAATAACAAAAACATTAAGCAGTCTCGTCTTAAAAGCCGAAGCGACAAGACGTGTTTAATAATACTGCATAATTTATATTAATATCAAATCCGTAGTAGAAGCACCAACACCGTAGTATCTGATGTGAACACACACTAGGAGCTTACCATGCTGCAAACGGAGAATTATCACACCTGTGATGAGATTTCCTGATAGTTCAAGAAATCGATTCAACAAAGATACGGTACAAGAAACCTCGTATGCAAACACCACAAAACGTGAATATACTCCAACTAAAGACCAAGCTACTAGGTTGTTTAATAATTTGTCGTTCGATAAAACTTATTGAACAGTATAGTACTAGGTTGCACAATAATTTGTCGTTCGATAAAACTTATACAACAGTATAGTACTAGGTTGCTCAATAAGTTCTATCGAATGACAAAACTTATTGAATAACCTATTATAGTACTAGAAGCTGTAGATGTCATCAGCATCAGGGACTATGAATTAGCTATAGGGAAGAAAATACACCCTAAATTTATTAAATACATATCAAGTATTTCAAATGAGAGGATATGTACAAAGACACCGTCAGGAATTTTATGATGAAATTCAAATCAGTCATCATCGATAAAAAAGGCATTGAAATTCACCCTATAATTTCACCAGCTGAACGAATCGTTTTGTCAAACGTGACAATATGAAATGCATTCAAAAACATCTCTGATCTAATTAAAATCATGTCATAGACATATTAAACTATTCAAGGAAAACCCAAATGTATCAAAAGTAAGTAAAATTTAACATACAATTGCACAGAACCTGTCGCTAATGACTTTATAATAACAATATTTATCTGTACGTTTAAATAATTCATTCGAATGTTTGTACTTTTAGCGTATGAAAATCTGTAAATTTGATATGAAACTTACTATTTCCTGCAAGCAATGGATTTACCAGCAACAATTACAGTGTACCTGGAAACCTTTTAGCTATTCAACTATCCCTCGGAAACTTTCTTATTTAGGCTCTTTTACTTTTCTAGAAAAACTTTCCCTTTGTTCATAATCATAAACCTGGTTTTTACTTCCTACGGTCGAAGAACTGAGTTTAGTCTATGGTGAAAACTCATGGTGTTCGCAACGTAAATGTGACGTGACGGTCGGTGAGAAATGTTGAGGTAGAGGTATCTCTCCGACCACGCATCCCAAAGAACAAATTAAGATTATTGCAAATATAAATGATGAATTTGTATCGATCTATTTGTATATTTAGTCACACTTGACTGTCGAAATGGACTCTTGGATTGTGTGCAGAATGATTGAATGTTTATAACGGAATACTTGTCACGGAATGTCTATTCTGGAATGTCTTTCACAGAGAACTAAATATCTTTTACGGAATGTCTTATTTTTCATGTGTACTCGGTATTTATGTGTGTTTAATGTGTATTCCTATTAGTTAATTCTGCGTGGAAAAAGTGGAAACATAGAGTAGGGATTTTTCCTTCTCGATGTTGACCTGGGGTTCTTGGAAATATTATTCATAAAAATTCAAGGTTTGGAGAAAGTTCCTTAATTGCCTTGCAGATGTTTTGCAGCTGTCCGAAAAAAACTCAGGTTATTGTCACCGGCGACCGTACTGACTAGTTTGAAAAATTAAAACTCGCGTGCAGATTGGATGCATTGTTCGTCGGTTCGGTATGCAAACTAATTCTATAATAAAACTGGCAAATTCCAAGAATCCGCGCAAACCAGGTATGCATTCTTCAACAGGAAGTAATATAGTAAGTTCAGTAAGATGGAGACTAGAAGCAGCGATAAGTTCTTTTTGTTAAATTATTATAAACCACATATTATTGGTACTAATTTGCCAAGCAATATACAAGTGTTATATGTATTATTTTATAATATGAGAAAAGTGAATCTCTTAAGTAATTTTCTTAAGTAATGAGGAGAAACTAAGAATTCAAAGTATTTGTATTTTTTTTTAGTAAATTTTAACTTAGATTCGCACTACTATACCAGTAATCGCACCACGATTAGATATTGGATTTTTAAATAATCTATATCGGTAATAACATATAGACGAAGCAATAAGTAATACAATATTGCAAAAATTGTGTAACCACTTACAGTATTTGTTATCAGAAAGTATAGGGTTGTCTTTCTTTCTCCTGAATATGTGTTCAGAAATGAAGAAAAAAATGTTTCGAACACTTGAAAACGAATACGAACAAAATTTAGAGAAATTAAATATGCACCCAGGAGACACGAAACATTATATAAATGTTTCATTATTTATTAATCATTTCATTTCTACCCGTACATTATAATTTTTTTCTCGACTTGAGATAGAAACAAATATTACAAAAAATGAAACAGAAAAGCAGGACATCCTAATACAAATAAGAAAATATTAAGTCAAAATTTATAATGCATATAAATATTTACAAACTTATTTTCAGTGCCTAATATTACTTTTCTTTACATACAAGCTGATTCTATCTTTATACCTAATAATAGAAAATGTAAGATAACCTGAGCAAGTTTTAATGAGAATTAGTTATCGTAACAATTCAAATATTTATATAAACAAAATTATTAAAAAATTTTATTTTCATGTTTTCTGAAATTGTTTTATTTTCATACGAAATAATACAATAACGAGACACTAAATACTCTATTTCTTGTTGAAACAAATTCTTTTAATTGTTAATAAATAATTTTTTCTGCTACGATAAACTATAATTAAGTAGATCCTAGTATAAAATGATTTCTAATAATCAAGTAAAAATATAAAATCTGTATTTTCCTATTATTTCTTCCCACAAATTTAATATTTTGTATAAATAAAGCTGTTGTGGTACGTCTTCCAGTTATCCAATTGACTCGATATTTTGCGAAAACTATTTTCTCACAAAATATAACAAATTCGAAGTGGCGCACAAACAAAAATTAAAAAAAAATTGTTGACCAAGAATAACAAAGGTCAACCCTAGTATTCAAAATATACGAAACGATTATACGATTCCTTTTTCGGCTGCAATTATTTATGGCAACTTCTAAAGGATGTGATGGATGAACAGCAGCGACAAAATAGGGTAAAGAAGGGAGTAAAGCATCCTAACAGGCCCTGTCTTATACGTCAGAAGATTGGTAGATCGGTACAGGTTGTATACATACCGATCATAGCTGGTACGGGAACTTACGGTGACGAGTATGGGGGATGTCGCCACATATTATATATTATAGAATATTCCTGAAACATTCGAGGTTCTACACTCTGTAGACATACGTGCATTGTAGTACTCACTAAAGGAAATGAAAATTGATTTGTGAATAACCAACGATTTTTCATTTTAATAAAGAAATTTATCTATGTACGTGTATCCATTATTTACGATAGAAAACAAAGAATCATTTTATCATACTGCTTGTGCAAACATTTACGTGTCAGTAAACATAAGAATGCCGAGAGTCTCAGTTTCCCAGATATGGTATTCGAGATTCTAATTACCATTACTGAATCAATGTATGGTATTTAGTTAGAACTAAAAAAGCAGCGGCAGTGATGCCTTCTGCCATGGGGTTGGATGTCGTGAAAGCCGCCACTGGACCTACACAAGAGGAAATGCTAAAGGGAGGCAGGTCTGTGATTGAATAATGGCTTCCTACTTCCTCTTCTAAGCCAGCTTCAATCACTGTTGTGGAGCATAAGACCTAATATACTAATGATCGGGGGAGGAGGGTAGCCTCCGGCTGCTACTCATCATATGTGCTTTCAACTCCAAGTTGATGGCTTGAGGGTCCCCGGAATGAATTAAAGGGTCGCAGTTTTGCTTAACTGGGCGGTGGGTTTCAACTTCCGGCTAATTAACCGGAAGTCAAAGTTAACATGCGTGCAGTGTGGATGGGGGGGAGATCCATTGTGGATCTAACGTTTGATCCGCACAGTGTTGTACGCATGCTGTTGAGCTGGAATATGGTAATGGAGGCGGAAACGGTATCGGACCATCGGACTCTCCGGCTCTAATACCGTCTCTGCCATGGTGATATCTCGGCGTGCAGATGAGCGTTTTGCGTTACTTACTCACTGTAACCTGACCACGGTAGCAGGAGGTGGCTAAGCTTACGGGCACCATCGTAAACATTTGCAATTCGGTGATGCTTTAGGCTGGACTTGAATTGCCTCAGTGTACTGGTGATCGAGCGAAATCGCGATCCGCATCTATTCAGGCCTGATGCTAGTACATCCGCGCATATTGGTGAGCTAGCGACGATGGTGCACGTGCGAGAGCAGCTGACCTTACAAGTACTATCGTGAGACATGTAGAAGTCTGTTGGTCGTGATAAAAGAGACCAAAACTCAGAGTTAGAAGGAGCTTCCTCTCTGACTCTCAAACGTGATCCATGCGGTTTATTACGATTTTTGAAAATTATTCCGTACATACGTATGCGATATTCATAATTTTGAACGTTAGATGATCTATTCATTGTCACGAATAGAGTTTCTAACAGTGTTACTGGAGGATTCGAAAAGGTTGGTTGTTTAGACAATTCTCAAAACATTGATCGCTTTATATTGGTACCTAGAAGTTCATAGCTTTGACCATTGAATTTCTCTTAATTACTTGCTTTCTCACCAAAATTTTATCATACAAATTTTATCTACAAATTTCTACACTCTCCACATAATCTATTCAGTACTATAATTAAGATTGTCAAATAAGATTGTCATACTTACTCATTTAGATTCTGTTGCTTTATTTCTCGTATTTTAGTTAGGATATTGGATAATAGGTAATGCGATAGTTAATAGAATAATGTTCTTATTTCTGAAAACAAAGTTTATTTATCTAAAAAAGGGATGCATTGAATTTGATACTAAAATATAAATCTATGGTATAAGAATTAGCATTTCGTATCAAATTGATTATGTGTTGTTCTTTATCTTTATAGAAAATTACAAGTTTTTCTTAACTTTAGACTTTTATTGTTACGGTTATACCGTTTAATTACATATTTCTGTTATTTTCTTCGATCTCTCATTGCAAGCTAATATTAATTTATCCATTTTTAATATGTTAATTGCTTTTTCTTGTTTGTCTTTTATTACGTACAATCTGTTTTTTTCTGTTTTGGAGCAATATACTGAAGAAAACATGAAGTAAGTATCGAAACTTCGTGGAATTATTACATTCAATTTATAAACCGATATCTTAGCATTAACTGAAATGCAAACAACCTGTTAAATAATTGAATTTAAATAACATCATCTATAAGTTACTTGCCTGGAGAATCGTGAGTGTATATACAAAAATACTCAATGCCATATCATTTTCAAACACATTTTGATATTAACGATACATATTGTTGAAAATTAATTTTTTAAAACATTACTCCGTCGACTAACCGCAGTCATCCAGAGGGAACAATAAGTTGCATCGTTTCAGTTTGTGTCTAATTGCGCACAATTCCTGTTACAACTGTCGAACACATAAACACAGTTGGTTGATTCCTGATGGAAGTTAAACGTGGCAAATAATTGATTTCAGCTTTGGTGCACGTTACTGGTGTAAATTACACGAATAATCCTCGATACAATAACGTATCAACTAGTGGCAAGTAATGGAACGATGCATTCGACAGAAAAGCAATTAGTTCGAACGATTCGTCTTAAAGTCTGTCGCAAATGAATCATGAAATGCTGACTCAAAGCTGAGTAACGCGTGGATTATCAATTTACCGGTGATTTATTTCTCTCTTTATCGAGGTATTATTGAATGTCGCTATTTGTTTAAAAATAGATATGGCACAGTTTATTCCGTATTTTCTGAGAAAATATCGTATAATCTTTCGTTGCATTAATTGACAGTGTCGGTCAGTATTGTTGGTGCTAGAATTAGCGATCTTTAGAAGTGAACAGAGAAGTTGATAGTATTATACAATTTTATTAAACATAATTCATACAAATTGAAAATTATAATTAAATTGTGTATGAAAATATAATATTTTTTATATCTGTTACTGACATTTCATTTGATACACGAAATTATTATTGTAGAAAAAGCGAGTTTTTAATTATTCAAAAGTTTCTTTAATCGAACAGTTTTGTAAGATTTAAAACTAAACAAATTTCATAACTTAAACGGATAGTAACAACAATGGAGAATAAGATAATATATATGTAAGAAGAAGATATATATGACTTTACACGCCAGCGGTTACCAGTCGTTGACGATTTGTTTAATGATAGCATTACCATTTTCCTTTTATTATTCATTTCGTAACATACATCGCACAAATTCTTACTATCAATATTTTTAGTTTACTAACGTTTAACTTGACCATTCAAAGAGTGAATATAATTGATCTCTGACGATAATACAGTATTTCGTTATTGGAAGCAAGTATTTATCTACCTTAGGGTCAACGCGTCATAGAATATGTAACGTATAGGTAATGCAATTCTCGAGTTGTCGCTTCTTGCTTCTTTTTCGCCAAATGCGAGAGCGAGAAACGAAGTACTATTTCATTGCTTCATTCGTCTCGTATTGTTTCTCAAGAGCTTTCAGTGTCTCTGACTCGTTTGCATTCCATCTCAATCAGAACTGGCGGGAAGAGCGTCAGGTTCTCAGCATGTAAACTAAACCCAGGACAAATATTGCAGAGTATTTCCTGTATAAATGCTACAAAAATTTCGTCTCTAAGGTTCGTGAAATTATCCCCACCACTGCTCTGAACTGTTGGATCAGTCAATGATACGTCAGATTAGTAATTAGTAACCTTTAATAGGATTCTTTGATAAGTCATCGAAGCAAAGAGGAAAAAGTTTTACATTTTTTACTTTACGATTAAGAAATTGCTAAAATCGAATCTACGGGGATTTTAAACACGGTATCAAACGCGAATATATTGGAATAATTTTAAGTTAAACGAGAAATACATGCGCAAGAAAGGTAATAATACACGTATTCCGACTAGATACTTCGACAGATTTTATTCTGTTATTATTGGCGTAGACATTAATCGAAATATACAAAACCAGCGACCGATTTTAAATTGATAATATTATATTGGTTCGATTTGTTTCCTTTCGATAAAATCGACCTCGATAATAAATTTCCTTTAATCGACGTTCCGATAATCGAAATCGTACTATATTATAGTACATTAGGAAACAAAATGTCAACTGTAGAGAATGAATTTTCGATACATTTCGTAAGCGTACAATAGATGACGAATCATAACACTTGCTAGATAATAATCAAAAAACTGAATTTAAATATAAATTGAAAAAACTACTGATACCAAGTCGACTAGAGTACAATAACAAGATACGTTATTTATATGCAGTTAAAATTTCTAAATAATACCTTTTGTAAGTTTTGAAATATTTGTTGCCTAATCACGAAATAATTCATTTTGAGAAAAACGCGTTTAAAGATTCAGGCAAAGGATTTTACGAGTGTGTTTATACCTATTTATACGTATTCAATATACTTCATCAATTAAAAAGAAAATTTAATTAACGTATTTACAGGGTGGTCCACAAAGCGGTCGCCACGATATTTGAGCTATTTCAAACAATTTAATAGAAAAATTTTTGAAGAAAAGTGGATCGATATTAAACGAAGAATCTACAGATGTAAAAAATATTTAAAAAATATCATTTCTTTACAAGAAACAGGAATGATATATTTTGAAAATATATTTCACAATACACTTGCTTTACCATATTCTTAAACAACAAGAAAAAACGAATTCAACGACGTGGTAACATTTTTCAATTTAATTTTAATAATGTAATTTATTTTTTGAATTACCAGCTGCGACTGCGTCGTCGAAATTGTTGAGTCCATTTTGTTAACGACTTGTAAGGTCGTTAAGCACTCTGTAGCGTATTCATTTCATTTCGTTTTAGATATACTACTCCCGGTTGCAAATTAATGCAGAGAAGCCGCATTGAAAATGGATTACACGTAGTGAATGAGCTGCTTGTTATAAATATGGAGGCTGTGGAATTGGAGAGTCAAGTATGTGTGAGGTGGTTGAAATGTAGTAACTGACAAACGGAAGCGTCGTGTTGCAGAAGTGTTTGTTATAAATAGTTCGTTAGTACGATTGGCAGGGAAATTCATAGATAAATCATTCTTAAAATCTATTCATTCTACCGTGTCGCTTCTGCAAGTCGATGTCGTTCGTAGTTTTCGTCCTGTCTTGAAAGAGATGCAGACAATGTGGATACCGATATTAATTTTCCGTAACGAAGAAAATGAAAATTCCCAGAATGACGTGAGCTGTCTACGATTCATCGTTTAGAAATTGGTAGTTTATAGCCTCATCCGTCACAATGAGTTTTGCGAATCGAGCTGGCGATCAAATATGTTTTATGAATAACGACTACCTGGGCTTCCAATGCAACAGAAATGCTTTCTACAATAAATTACAAACATTTGTTTAAATATTCCAATAACTCTACTGTTTAAATATTCCTCTATGATTAAAATGTACTTTGTCCAATGTGCCCTTAACATACTAAACAAATTTAAAGCAACGAGCTAACAAATACATGTACTGCAAATATCAGCGAAATATAAAAGTCTAGAAAATCAATTTTACGAATTTTTAAATAACTTTAATAAGTATAAATTATTATTTAAATAATTGTAAATAATACATTTTTGAATATTTTTAAATAATTTTCTTTCAGAAAATGTGACAAAAAAATTCGATTTTTAATCCGACAAAGTAGGAAGGTTCTTTGAAACACGAATTTCTACAGTGAGAGCAGAAAGAGGTCTAACTTTCAAAAGACGTGTCATCAAAAAATTTCTATTAACACATCCATCTATAACAAGAAAATGCATTATTACCATTTCTGCATTAGAATAGTGATTCACGATGATTAATGATACTTTGACGATCGTATTTATCGAACTAGTATTCTTTCCTTTGGAATGTTTACTATCACCGAGATTCTGTGGAGGTGTTTTCAACGTGTGGGGATTGTTATATAAGATTCATTCCTTAACAATTCTTGCAATAAATTTAGGATCATTGTCCCGTTAAAAATAAAAATCTTCGGATAATCCCAATTTTATGGCACTTTCTTTCAAATTTTCTTTCAAGATGCGTAAATTTTGTATTTGTCCATATTTTTGTTTATAAGCCATGTATCCCCACAGTATAAAAATCGAATCTCCATGGTTTACTGTCGAAAGTAAGTGTCTGACTTCCATCTCTATATTAGTTTTTCTCCAATCAAATTTAGATCCATCCGACTCAAAAATATTATATTTAGACTCATACGAAAATCTTACTAAATGAAAAGTAAATTCTTTTGAAACAAATCATTGTATAAAAATTTTAAACATGAAACGAATGAGAAGCTTTCAACTCCAAGCAAGAACACGAAGATGCGAATAAAAACAAAACGATAGAATATTCTCAAAGAGTTTTCGAAGTTACAAGTAAGTAATATGATCTGTCAAATTTACTATTTTATTCGTACTTAAAATTTAATAACACACAATTTCGGTAGTCTCTTGAAAATATTCTATTATTTTTTCATTATTGCGGTTATTGTGTTCGACTTGAAATGAAATACATGTACTAATGGATAATGTGAGGAATAAACAACGTCGTGGTCGTGGTTAAAAAAGTTTGGTTGTTCTCAGAACAAATTTTCAAGTGTTTCGGTTTCTGAGAACGAGTATATGGACAATTGACACGTCCACCATGAGCTTTCGGAGCGTCTCGACACTCGAGGGAACCTATATGCAGTATACATTTTATTTTATGTTTTTTAAATTTCGTTACAACAGTTTCTTCTTAGATCATTTACTCGGTCATCCCAAGATAATTCGTGGATTGAAATGTAAAATACAGATGTTTGATTAAAACTGATAATGTATTTTATTCGTTTATAGGAGCCCAATACTTATATCGGTACGACAGCCAAATACTTTTTGCGGAACTTATGACAGGAGGATGCGAAGTACTATAAGTCTGCGATGTTTGAGCCATTCTCCGTGTATAAAGTGTCGAAAGCAAGAATGGAGTGCGACCTGGAAGCGACAAACAACAGTGTGGATTGCAAAAGAACGCTCTATCCACGGAAGTATTTGTCCTGATCCAAGCATAATGCATAAAAGATACGTACTAGTAAATACTTTGAGGTCGGTTGATTTAAAAGCGCTGCATTTACGCCAACGTTTGCCAGCCTCGACGAAGGTTGGAGGGTGCAGTCCTTGGCGTTTGTATCATAGACACTTCCACGTCGTAAAATTTGGAATTTTGCCTGGGTATCTGGGTTAAGAGGATACGCTCGGGACGAGTTTTCTTTTAAAGAAAAGGGCCGAACGTCATTCGTAGACACCGAATAACATTCCTGTGATCCCAAACGCTTTAATCAACTTTATTCTTCATTCTCCGATACATCGGCGTGACGACATCGATCCTTTCGAGGATGTTCAGTTTGAATTATTCAGAAATTAATGGAACGAGGGATGAAATTCTGCTTACCTATTTTCATTCCTGTTTCCATTCATTGGTACATTTTTTTTGGTAATTTTCGGATAATTGTCACCAACGATATGTTTACCGTATGATTATCTGTACTGTGAATATTATTGGTATCGTAATACTGTTTTTAATTTGAAACATAGAACACTAAGCGTGTTATTTTTATCGACTATTGTAAATGCTGCTCGAAACAATTAATATATCATATACTTGAATAGGAATTCGTCTTTTTCAACCAAAAGATTCATTACTCATTTCTTAAGATTAGACCGAGGTAGCTGTTAATGATAGAGGTTTAGTTTTCAAATGTGTCGCTGTATTTCGTAAAATTTAGAAGTATATGATATCTTGAAATTCCCAGATGATCTCTTGACACGACAAATCGATTTGGTGCCATGATTGCGACTGACGTATGCGCGATGTCTTTCGTCATTCAGGAATTTCAAGTATATCACTGTTCGTGTTCCGTGTTCTTTTGCACGCGTGAACCGATTCGATATTTTTTACGCGTTTTTCTTTGAATACGAGGGAAATAAGGCTGAATGACGTATCTCGTGTGTATAAATTGACGTTCTTTATTAGCCTGACTGCCCTAGCCCACGTGTCGTCTTTTCGTCCATTCGTTTTTCTTGAGAGATAGCGACACGCGCGTGTTTGTGCGAGATAAAGGGGCAGAGTGTGTGTGTATAGTGTGTGGAGTGAGACGGAAACAGTTTGGATGTTGGAAAATGTTGTCATCGAAAGGACATTCGAAGATCCTGTACGTTTAGCTTCACGGTGCAAAGAACTAACAGGCGATCGTAAATTATTGATCAATTATCAGTTTCTTAGCCGTGATTGGTTTTCGCTTACGAGTGTTTTTCAGGAACTTGCTAACTCCGAGTCAATCGTTCCTGCGCAAGAGTCATTTTAGTTAATTTTTACAGTGATTATGAAAGTTATCCATGCAAAGCTACTATGGTAAACAAGAGTGTATTTGAAAGCAAGAAGCAATCTTACCAGGGGAAGGTTAAAAGTAGAGACGTGCCTCCTTAGCGAGTCATAACTCACACCCTTTTTGATATCAATTTTATTAAGCTTGTCTCGGGAACGATATGTTCAGAAATCTACGCATACATACATATATTAAGCAGAAAAACAGCAACGAGAATAATTCTCTTGCCCTCGGTATTTGCAAAAAGAAATTGCTCTTGAGGAAGGAAAAATATGTTGACAGATAAACCTGTTACATTTCCCCGCGAGCGATTATAAATCCTCGGACCGTCACCGCAGATGTCTTCTTGTCTGTAGAATAAGAAGCGTCAAAGTTTCTAAGTTTTCGTAATTCCAAGGTGTAAAGTGAATTTATGCGGTAGCCGAGGCATAATGCAAACCGTGGGAAAGTGAATTATTCGACTCGTGGGACCACCAGGGGAACTTCGACGAAGCCACGAACAATCGTTGCTGATGATAATCACCCCGTTGTTCGCCCGGCCGATAATAGGGCTTACGAAAACGCAACGAAAAACTCGCAAATCTGTCGACGAGTTCAAGGAAATGCCCATGACAGTTTAGTAACCTAATCGAGAGCCAGAAAACAAATCGTACAAGTTTTTGGAAGCTTAAGTTTAGATGCTAATAAGTGGACGGAAATTCGATGAGGTAGTTGACGCGAGCGATCGTAGTTTGATGTCGAATTATTTTATTTTAACATGACAAAAACACGATGGAGGAAAAATGGCGCGTGAACGGAGAACTTTGTACGTCAAACTTTAAATAGTTCGCGGTCATTAATGCGACAGCAGATGAGAAGTTTAAATTTCTTGATTTTGAAGAGGGCATGTGTTCCTTTTCCTGTGAAAAATAAGTGAAATTATAATTTTTTATTTCTTAAAAACTGTATACTATTTTAATCGACGATTATTCACAGATATGTATACATCCTTGAAGAAAATGTACAAAGTTTTACACAATAAAAATATTAGTATTTAAACAGTTATGAACTGGAATATAAACCGTGCATTTCTCCATGACTGTTATTCTAAGACCCATTATGTTGATCAGAAATAATTCAATGATCTTTAATCTGTAAAGTTATGTATATATATGTAAATATAATCATTACAATGGTATGGCTCGTTTTCTACTGCTGCTTTCACTTTCTCTTAATTTTTTATTGGTCTAACTCTGAACTTTTTCTTACTGTTTCGTGTGTTCTGTCCTTAACACTTTCTTATCCACTGCTCGTACACTGTCCTCTTCGTCCTCACTCGCTCTCCAAGTCATAGCTCACATGCTATTATTCAGCTGCGAAAAGAAGGCACAAGTTGTTTATATCGACGCTCCGCCCATAGTCCATTGCCACTCCTGCGATCGCAGGCAAGAAACGTCATTGGCCGAAAACAGTGACGACCGACAGCGGCGATCCCAAGTCAAATGCGAACGAATTCGTACTAAGGTGCATCGGTGTAGGCTCCCAATAAAACGTCAAGTATTCATAAATAGAATAATTTGCTTACTGTTTAGGTATTACCGCTGATTTGATACGTTGTTCGTAATGAAAAAATGAATAATCATTATTACAACTTAATAATCATTATTACGATATATCAAAGACCGCGATCACAACCTCGTTCGGTTTATTCGAGTTTCCCTGGATGTCTTTCGAACTTCGCAACACGGTACAGACATTCCAGCGGTTCATGGACGAAGCAGTGGGTGGACTTAAATGGTATTACGTATACATAGAGGACATCCTTGTAGCGTTCTACTCCGTCGAGAAGCATAAACGTGAACTATTTAGCCGCCTAAATGAATACGGGGTGCTCGTTAACTGTGACAAGTGTGTTTTTGGCGCGACAAAAGTGGGGTATTTGGTATCCGCGGGTACTCGATGCGCCAGAAGTGAAGTATTCATAGGGTATTTGCTGTCCGGGCGAAGTTCCGAGCTGTTGCCAAAGAAAGTAAAAGCGATGCAGACTTTTCCACGTCCAGAGACAGTGAAAGAATTGCGACAGTTTTATGGACATGATAAACTTTCACAGCCGGTTCATGTTTGCAGCCGCTAAAATTCAGGCGTCTCTCAATGCAGCACTGCAGGAGAAAGCCAAGAACCGAATACCGGTCAAGTGGACGTCGGACAGCGTTCGATAAGTGCAAAGAAAGCCTCGCAAGTGAAGTCCATCTTGCACATCCCGACTTCGCGCTGCCTTTGGCCATTTTCACGAATGCATCGGATTTTACGGTATTTTACGGTAGGCGCCACGCTACAACAACGAACCCACTACGAATGACAGCTGTCTCACAAGGAAACTGTTGCAAGCCAAGCGGAAATACCCTCAGGAGCTGCAGTTTGTTTGCTTGCTGCAGTACAGGTCTGGTGCAAACAAGGTGCCTGATGCCAATCATACACAATTCAAGGTACCTGCCGACACCTCAGAGTATCTAGGATTGCCTGGGTAAGGCGGTTCTGCCAGGTCGATTTACTTTCTAACCTTCTCGTGAGATTTGGTATGAGGAAATTAAATACCATGATACCAATATGATACCAATCATTAAATTTAAAAGAGTGGGGCACAGGGAAGAGCGAGCTTACAGCTCCGGGAAGCTCAGCAACTGAGTGAGTAGCTGTACCTGCCTCAGTGGCGGTTGTCGAGGAGGATAAGACCGTCTCGATCCTAGCTACCCTGGAGATTACAAATACGCAGCTGCGGTTGTGGCTGGTTGACGTCTGTGACCAGCTGATTCGGTCACGAACGCTGCACTGGTTGCAGTGGCTTCTATGAGGAGCGTTGAGCTTCTCATAGAAGCTAAGATGGCGGCAATGATGATTGTCATAAGGGTAGAAATTCTGGCGAGCCTGTGCCCGCCCTATACGGTACCTACCCAGGCAGGTGGTAGCCTCATTCCCTCCCTAGGACAATCAGGGTTAGGTACGGCGGAAAGTGAGGGTTGTGAGACCAAAAGACCAGGCCACCGTGGTCTGTCCTAAGGCCAAGAGCTGTGCCACAGGAGCTGCTGAGTGGCACAGCGCTTAAGTGCCAGGTCTTCCTGGAGTGGGAGGTTGGCCTGCCAATCGCTGCTGAGCTGTACCGCGTCCCTGACCATCCGCATTGGATGGGGACGTGGGCAGTTTGATGACCATTGTATGAAAGAGCTGCGACGACTTCCCTCCATGCTCCCTGCTGGAGCGTGATACGGAATTCGTCACCGTCGAGAAGGAAGGCTGTGGTGGTGTGTTAAGTATCGTCCAACTGTGGCCTCGCTGCCTTCGAGCAGTACTTGGCAGGAATGGAGTTGTGTCTTGTGAGGCTTGTACACTGGTCGGTGCTCATCCTGGGGGATTTCACCTCTAAGTCTGTAACTTGGGGGTCCATCAGGACGAAGGTCCGGGGATCTGGTCGACTGGGTGACTGAGAGGCAGACTTCTACCCCCCACTTATTAACCGGAGGTCGGAGCAGGACGTGTATCTGCGGGAGAGGGGTCAATAATGGACTTGACATTTGGATCCCCCAGCATCGCGTGTATGGTTCTTGGGTGGCACATGGTGGTGGAGACGGAGACGTTATCAAACCTAGTATATCCAGATGGATCTGGATGGTGGCACGTGGTGGTGGAGGCGGAGGCGTTATCAAACCACTAGTATATCCAGATGGTTCTCTCCGCCCCTGATATCGCCACGGCCACATCACGGCACCACCAACCGTGATGGTGAAGGTGACACTCTACCACGTAGACAAGGACGTTCTGATGGCAACCGTTCTCGTGATACTTGGCCGCAGCAAGAGGCCAAGTTGCTCGATTTGGAGAACAAGGTAGCTCTCCTCGGGCACATCGTCAGAGAATTTGCGACACGACGACACTTCACCGCGATCATACGTGACGCGACAATTTCCCAAACAGGCGTTAACGCACCCTGGCGTAAATGCGACCGTGAGACTCGTGACGGAGCGCTTTGCGTGGCCAGGTGTCCGAGAAGATTACAAGTCCTGGGCACAAGCGTGTATCTCGTGCAAACGCGCGAAAATCAGCAGACACGTGTTTACACACATTGACAGTTTCGGTACACCTTCGACGCGATTCGAGCACTTCCACGTGGCCATCATCGGCCCGTTGCCGGTATCGTGGGGTATCGTTCCTGCCTAACATGCGTCGATCGCTATACCCAGTGGCCAGAAACTTTTCCAATTGAGGAAATCACGGCCGAAATCGTGACGTGCACGCTACTGTCCGGGTGGATTGCGAGATTTCGAGTGCCTCGCCGACTAACCATCGATCAAGGCAGGCAATTCGAATGCGCGCTATTTAAATAATTGTCTCGCCTTATTAGTACGCACCATTTGCGTACGACAGCGCACCACCCAGTGGCAAATGGGATGGTGGAGAGGTTTAATCGCCAATTAAAAGCAGCGATCGTGTGCCACGTCAATTCGACCTGGTCCGATTTGTTGGGCGTTGTTCTTCTGGGCATACACGTGGCGTGGAAGGATGGGTAGGTTTGTATTTATTGTTATCTGAGTTTGATTTGAATATCCTCCTCAGAGTATTGACAATATCTTCGGAATAATATATTTTTATATTCTATTAGATAGGGACAGAACATACTATAACTTAATTTTATTTATGGCCCATCACACAGGAACTAACAAGAAAGGGCCATGTACGGTTAGGCTCCAATTTGGACGAAACTTAGCAGGTTTGAAGAACAGCCCAATATAGTAGATATTTACTTCGTTTTAGCTGCAGCAACTATTCAAGTTTAAGGGGTGGAATCATTCTTTGAATTTCTATCATCGAAGAGTTAAGTTGGAAACGATTAGAGATTACAAAAACTTTTTTTGTTTAATTATATGGCTTTTAACGTATTAGAAGAAAATGTAACAAAAAATGTTTTACAGTTAAAGCTGACAACAAAATATTCATTAATATCCCATATGTTACACCATGGTACAAAAAAATTTAGGTAGCCATTGGTGAATGACCATCGTACAAAAGATATCACTCGTAGTATTCGGTAACAAAAAATCGTTGAACGAAGAAGAAAACTGTCTTCACAAACTATTTTCCAAAGATTTTCTCTCGTATGAATAAAATTTCAGCTCTTCGTCATAAAGGAACACGAAATCCTTCGAAAAAGTCTGCTTCCTCTCATAGGTATATACGAAAAACATATTTATGGAATAGCATAAATTTGAACAAATGCAACTTTGTCAAGCAAACGAGCCCTTCACTTTAAAAGCTGACATAATAATGCAGCATCTGACATAAAATTTCACCAATTACGCCTCACATGCAAAAATGGAACGCAGTGTAAAAATGTTTGGAGGGATACTAATGCATGATGAGCGACGAGCCGGAATTGCACGATTGCCAACGAGCATGGCAAGTGCGAAACAATTGAAATAGGTTGCATAAATTACGAACAGGAACGGAATGTGTCGTATAACGAGATAATTAATACATGGATGACTGTTCACCGAGGCGAAAGCTCTGCCCGCGTTAGAATGGATTTACCGACTGTTTCGTTGCTTATGACCAACCATACATTGTTTTCCGGAAGCACGTGTTGTCCCTTTTGTCCTTGCCACGATCTGTGCCTCCCACAGAACGATCTATGAATTTCAGAAATTCAAGGGGTGCTCTATAGTTTCAACTGATTGCAATTTGAATTCCTTGTTCGGTTGCTTGGCCTTTTATCAATTGAAACTTCTATAATTTTATAACTATAGTAAAACTCTCAGACGTATAAAGTAATTATTTTCCTTTTAACGGAAATTAATATAAACGTAAAAAGATTATAAAAGTAAATTATAATATTTGAAGTATCTTCTATGGAAATGTTACATATTACCAAACGTTCTACTCGTCAAAATAATCACTTTTTTTCTTGATTAATATTTCAGATAATTTGGGCATTTTCAAAATTAATTTTTGCAGTCTCATGGCATGTTTTTTAAAGTAAATAACAAGTGTGGTATTAAAACAGTTAATTTTTTTAGGAGAAATTATGAATCTTCCTCTTGGCAATAGTAAAATTATACAAACAATGAAATTTGTAAGGATTGCAATTTAGATTTAAGTGCGGAATACAAGTGCAGTTAGTGTACCCTTTTTGGCCCCTTTTGGTGATTTTATTCACACTCATAAGTTTCAAACTATATTTAAAATACTTTTTTATATCGTTTCAACTTAAGGACATATTTTGACCTTTGAATTCTTGTAAGATATTGTATAATTCATATAATTAATAAAGATAATATCGGTTCGATAGAAACAGCAAAAGTACTAAATACCAGAATGAAATTAATAATTTTCCGAACTTTTATAAATTAATAGAAAATGTACCTCGCGTAACATAAATTACTTCAAATTTCCAATTTGAACACAACGATAAATTTCTTCGTCAGATATTTAAAATCATTTTTAAAATAGAAAGTTTCGAAACAATTCTGGAACGTTCAATTAATATAATGAATTCGTCTAACCTTACTTCAGCTCCACGAACTCTATCAAACGAGAAAATGCAAATATTTTTCAACATACACAGCGTAACTACCTGCATGAACCACTTGATAATTTAGAGCGTTTAATCTACCAACAGTGTAACCCGCAATATCGAGTTCAATAAATAATTTAAGGCTGTCACCAACCTTGAACTGTCTCGAACGTCCTTAACAGTAACGTTTTTCAGTCTCCATGATGCATACAATTGATAATTTGCTGATCGACACAATAGTCTCTTTTCTGTACAATAATTTATTAATATTCAATATTTTTCGAATGGAACTGAAGAATTACTTGGCATAACAGATGATTCTATAATATATAAAAGCAGCAATGAAAAGGAACGCAGAGATCGGTTGCTACGGTAAACAATAATTCAAGCATCGAACGATATTTCCAATTTATCCAGTATTCAAGTGTTTTATTGTGGAAGAATCTTCAAATGTTTATTGACCATCTCGTTACGCGTTGTGTACCAAAATCAGCTCTCGTAATTTATGCAACCTATTCGTGTAGTCGCAGTTTTCCCAACTCGGTAATCCCACGGTCGTTGGAAGCGAGGTGAGTTCGTTTAAAAACACTTTACTTATTATTACGCTCGAATGTTTTAGAACATACGCTTTCCCGCTCAAGAAATGTTAGTATTAAATTCTCACCGACAGTTGTGCAGGATAAAGGGATAGAAAAACTATATACGAAGCATGCAGGTATATTTTTCCCTCTGTACTTGTACCCCATTTCCAATTATGAAAATCCTGGTAAGCCCTGACAGAAGCTTAAATATTTCATAATTGAAAGCCGGCGTGTTTCTATCAAGGTAACTGTAAATGAAAAAATTATAGGATCGTTTCGACAAATATTTATGAATTTACATACGTGGAACGTATGTTTGTATGAAAAAATTATAGGATCGTTTCAAAAAATATTTATCAATTTACATACGTTGAACTTAATACGCGTTCCGATATAATCACCATTGAACATTCGTAGTTTTATTTATCCTTCGCGTAATAATTCGGTAATAATATCACGAATTTAATTTTCATATGTTTTATGCGCAAGTAATTGTTAATGCAACTACAGTTATCCCTTGTCTTACGCATTGAATTCGTTCTGGGGATTTTCGCATAAGTTAAATACAGAGCGAGTCAAATTGTGTAAAAACTATATACATTGTAGGGAAAAGGAAAGATCATTCCTGGGTTAGAGAAAATGTAACACCATGAAAAAAGAGGATGTGTAATATATTTGATGTACAATCTGAGTTTTAAAAGTTAATCAAAGTTGAACATATTTATATATATATATAAATGTATGTATATATAAATATATACACACACAACTATTATATATTTATATATTACATCAATATGATACATTTATATTATATATTATATTTATATATTATACTTAATTTATTTACCGATGGTCGAACCATATATATACTCCTTTACGAAAAGAAAACTCTTTTATTTAATATCTAATTGTATAAGAACATAAGTGAAAAGGACAGTGAAAGTATAAGATATTTATAAAACAAAAAACAATAACAACAACGACGACGACGATAACGATGACGACGACGATGATAAAAACATTATAATGGAAAGAACCAGAACTGCAAACCCAGCTGAATATGCTTTAATACAACAATCGCCAACCACTGAAGCCAACTAACTTACCACAGTAACCCATGACACAGACCCGGGAAATGAATAAACCGGCATGCGAAGCTACTACAAAACAACAAAAATAGAAATATAAAATAGCAACAGGTTACAAATACGAACTACATAAATTCATTCCTCGAACTCAATATTCATAACATGAATATTTTCCATTCATTAGTCACGGTACCATTGATAATACGGATATATGTTGGTATTGTGTATATAAAGTACCTATACGATTTTTCATTACATTTTCCGATTCTATAAAATAGCAATTGTAATTTATATAAACAGAAAAGCAAAAGCTACTTATTCAGAAAAGTACACATGGAAAGATGTTGATGAAGTAAAAATGAAAACATTTTTGGTAGTTTAATTCTGATAGAAAGATTTCACGCAATTATAGAACCGAAAGGAATTTGATGGAGTAATAATGAAATCTTTACTCACCCTATCACTACAGCTGCGATGAGTCGAAACAGGTTCTGAAAAATATCATGGTTTTTTGCGTTTTGACGATTTCGAAAATATATTACAAAGGAAAGAAACAGATAAAGTGGCCCAATAAAAGATTTTGCTGAAGAATTAACAAAAATTTACGAAACATCTTTCGAACCATGTCAAACAGGAACTAATGATGACCAACTTATACTTTTCAGAAGATGTTCACTCAAAGATTATATACCTTCAAAACCGACAAAGTATAACATCAAGATTTGGATGTTATACAACAGTAAGAATTTTTATTTCAGGCATTTTTGTCGTTGATCTGTTACTCTTTCTTCTAATTTTCTAGATATAATGGATTGAAACGTTCATGTCAAGTGAAATGTAAAACAAAATTCATAAACAATGTCTTTAACAAAATCAAGTACATGAAAGACATTCTTAGAAAATTTCTTTTTAACTGGTTGCAAAGAATGTATGTTAAGGACAGTGAAGAAGAAATCGAATGTATGTTTGAGGCAAAGAATGAATTCTGAAATTTGTACAAAAATGACTTTTAAAATACATACAATGTATTGGATGCAAGAAGAATATTAAGAGTTTAAAAGAGCAGAATAATCGTTTACAGCTTATGAGTGTTTTGTTAGAGTTCCAGTGTCTTCTAATTAAGAAAGTTACTAAAAAGAACAAGTATATGAAAAAATAGCGATAGAACCTAATTCATAATATTAGCTCGAGTCTACTATATATCCTGAACGTGGGTGTAATAAATGTTGGATGACGGTACGTACTATGACGCGCTGGATTCATTAGTCTCTTTACGACTACTTGCTTCCTAACGTTAATTATTGGAACAATGGTCGTTTCAAAAGATCTCATAGCCTATATATTCTTTATCCTCAAATAAAACCTTAAAACAGTTTTTGTGTAAGTTGGTTGGAGTCTCTTCAAATTTCCAAGTTTTTAGTAACCATAGAAAACTTCCTGTACGAACCATGTTCGTACCTGTGTACCTTAAAACACTTCTTAAATCTTTTCAAACAAAAGATAAACATTATACATAATCTGGTAAATAGAGCAACCACTCTTTCGAACCACCAAAGTGTTAAAACTACTATCGATCGTTTACTGAAAAATGATTTTCCCTTTAATATTAGCCAGAAATACATAGATAAAAGACACTTGGACACAGTTAATAGCATTAGTACTATGCTTCTGTACTTCTAGGTCGCAACATAAGAACAAAGATAGTGTCAATATACGCAACGCTATATAAAATTGTACCGTTATCTCTTATGTTCGTTTGATATCAGAAAAATTCAAATTGTTTTTTCGTAACTTAAACGTCACATTCATTAAAAAATTTACCCATCTCGTCAAATTGGGAAAAGGTAGACTACACTAGTATAATACAAAGAATATTATTTACAAAATAAATACGAAGATTGCACATAGATTTGTACAATCCAGTGTATGTAGGCGGTTCGTGCAACGCGTACGGCACATATTGTATACAAGTTCTCTTCGAGTATCAAGAGAACTCCAAAAACTCACAGCAGACGTGTCACTTGTCGATACCGATACCGCGATGGCTGTCCTTGGAAAAGGAAACACTTGAAGATTTGTTCCAAGAATAACGAAACTTTCCAACGAACTAGAAACGCGATATCCAACACGATTTTCTGATTTAAATTCCGTTCGTTTCACGTGTTTCGTCCCCTTCGTGTCACGCTTGTGTATAATTCCAACCTTTTCTTCGGACGATCTACAAATCACATTTTCTTCCATCGCTCGTTACAACATCGCTGTTAAATCGGAGACTAAAATAATCCTCCTCTAAATTCAAGGATTTTCGTCTTCATTAACCCCTGTACCGGCTTCGGTGCTTCAAAGGTTTTAGGCAAAAGTTTGGACAGGATAGTAGCTATCCAATCAGGTCGCTGATCTCTTCAGCCTTCAAAGTGAGATACCGTTTAATGACCCAATTAGTCGAGTTTACATTTTTAATTGATTGGTTAACTTCAACCTTGCATCTGCAAAGGCAATCAACTGCACAAACAAGCGGCGCTCAATAAAACAGGATGGCCAAGTCTTGGTGAGGACGAACTTTGTCACGCCATGATGACGCCTTTGCTTCACTTTTGCCTGCCTCGTGTCTGGAGAGGTAGTATCAAGGCGACCGTGTAAACAGGAAACTCGGATTCGAGGATTGCTACGATGTTACTGTAATCGAACGACACGTGTTACTACTACCACGATGCGATGTTATCGAATATATCTGCAGTTTATTCATATATATAGCTATACTTCCGAAAAACCTCAGTGACCGGCCGCCGTTAAATTTTGGAACGGAGGTGGTTAGGAGATCCTAAATATAAAATTTTAGCTTCGAGTATTTAATAATTTTGCACTCGTGCAACCCCGTACCATTAGTTATTCACCACTATCTCTCACTTGTTTGTAAATTCTTCTTATTAAACGCAGTTCCTGATCTTTTCAACACTTTTTTATTCCATCATTTTGAAAGGTGTTATACTTGCTTTCGTCAAGAAATATAGTTTTTTTCCAAAAACCATGTGGGTTTGTCGATACAATTTTGTACAAATTGCAATCGTTTCTTTTGGTTACTTCCGTTCTGTGGCACATGTATGAAAACCATTTCATTGCACAAATAATGTACAATGTATGGTTTCAGCATGTACATATATCAATTCCGTTGAATTCTCTTAATTCATTCGTAACACTTGTTGCACTTGTTCTAGGGTCTGATTTTGTTTTTCTTGAGATAATAATTTCTTTTTTTTTTAAGCTTTTTTAGTCGACTTTTTTTTACTTGCACTCTCAGACAGTTGAACGATGCTCTCGGACAAACACACTCAAACGCAGTCTTCACTAGCGAAAAACACTCTCGAGAACAACTCGCGACAGTTTTACTCTCAAGTAAACACTCAATAAGAATCATTAATTAAGACTAATAAATCTTATTGATTAATAAATCAACGGACAAATGAATTAAAGGCAGTAATCGAGTAAACTGGAAGTATAAATCATTGCTATACAGGAATAAATGGAAATTGTGAAAAATCAAAGTAATATTGCGGATCGTCTATTCAAAAGTATGGAAATTTAATATTGCAAGCATTTATTATAACTAATTTTTGAATTTAAAAAATTTAAGGATAAGATCTGTAAGATTAAAGAACTCCATGATTCTTTAATTCTTACCGATTCGTATCTAATCGTTGTTAACTGTTAAATCCTTATCTATTTATTTAAGTCCAAAAGAGTATTTGACAGAGTCGAAACATTAATAAAGATCATAATCGTGAAGATTTCTCGATTATAAAAGATACCAATAATAAAAGAATAATAATCCCTAAATACGCATATCGAAAGAACGATGGTGATTTGTTCCATTTAAAATCAAGTATTTCACAGTGCATCTTCTGAATTTGTAATCATTTATATTGTGGAATCAAAGACATACCGAATAGAATATCGCAGCAGGTAGACGACAGATTAGAAAAATAAGAAAAACAAATTTCTTTACATAAGGAATGACCTATACAATGTTTTGTTCGATACAGTTGTTCCTTGTAAACAGTAGAGCTAATTTGCATGATCCGTGAATGAAAATAGCAATTAAGCAACGTTAAATATTATTTCACGTATACATAGAAAGAAATTAATTTACGATTGATACGAAATTTCGTCCGTACTGTTTCCTACACGTTGTATAGTGTCGCGAACTCGCATGCAGCTTATTAGAATAGCCGTTGTGTCTCGCGAACGTGAAAGGACCTGACAGGATTCGAGGTTGACCAGCGGACTGTCGGTGTATCCGGGCATTGTTGTTTCGGACAGTATCTGTACCGTGGGGAGAACGAAACTGTTGGCATTTTCCCGGAAACCAGGACACAGCGGAACAACACCCGCGGAGGTGTGCCCCGCTTAGGCGATTGAGCTGGTCCTGGTGGGTGAAATTGAGAGGAACCTCTCGCTGTCGAGCGTGGTGAGAGTCATGTTCGGTTGCTTGAGGGAATGGATGGCCGTGACCAAGAGACAGAAGGATCCGCGAACGTGTGATATCACAGAAGGAGTCCTGTGACGCGTGCTCGTCGTTACAGGACGTGAAAGCCCTTCTTGCCGGTCGAGTCCTTGTTCTGATCCCCGGGAGGACGGGGGCGGCCGATAATAAGCCACACATGTTCTCGTCACACACGCTACATATTTCGGGAGGGGACGTGAGAGGTTGGTTCCTCTAGGAGGGCTGGATGGGGCCACCCACCCATTTCCATGCCGCCTGGTGCGACCGTGGAACATCCACGACCATCGTGAGATTGCGACCCCCCGCAAGGAAGGCAACGGGACAACGTGACTCTGCCCTGACACTGGGATATAGGAAATAAACGCTCTCCTACCAACAAAGACATGGGGAGTGCGAGAACATTGCATCACACGGGGGTGAGGAGTGAGGGAGGAGAGGAAGATGAGGCATCGAATGTTATTCTGTCTGCAGTTTCCGGTGTTCTACTGAAATTGTGCGAGTATGGCCACCATAGGGGTTGTGTTACCAATAAAAATGCTCATAGAAGTCTTTTAGTTAGTCATTTGGAAGAGTTTCTGGAATAATATATTATTTAACGCCAATTAGTAATCCATATGTCCCTTTTTTGGTAAAAATTTTCAATGTTTTATTACCACCTCTTGTACATGCTGTGACAAGAAAAGATATACTGGATCAGTTGAGAAATGTCAATATTAATTAGAGTGAAACAATTAAAACTGTTTCATCTACTGATATAAAGCCCTTCGATCGTTTTGCGGAGTCACGTGAAATCAATAGTGTATTTCAGGCTGGTGAAATGTGTCGAAAAATTACGATTATGCAATAAAAACGGACAATCAACATACTCGTGAAACGATTAGCAACAGAATATTTTCCGTACCTGGATGACGCAAGAAATTCATTATAATATGTAAATTATTAATTGAAACCATGGTTAACCCTTTGCACTAACCGGTTGAAATATTTACGTTAAAAATTAGTTTCGTATGCTAATACGAAATGTGGAAAGACGAGAGGAATAAAAATATGTTAAATTTACATTAATCGTGTTTCATGAACTCCTACATGGAATGGGTTAGTCCGTTTTCGTTTTTATGGTATATTATCGTCTCATTAAACTTAATCTACCGTATGGTCTCACCATTCCTAAAAAAATAGATTCGAAAACATTCTGTAAAGATCTTCTGATACAAGAGAGGATTCTTCTCATTTCGCGTGGACAAACACACTAATATCTCAATAAACTAACCGTACGAAAGCAGCCATTAGCAGCTTTTTTCTTTTTCTATTCTTTCACGGATACATCCTCCGATCGCTCTTTTCATTTATCAGCGGGCGCTGTTAGGGGTGGATTTAAATTGTGTCGCACGTCGCTGTCGAAAAATAACAATCCTCCGTCACTCTAAACGACGTTATTTGCCTACGTGTGCCGACAATATTTTTTCTGTACGCTGCGAGTGTATCGAAAGTGGAGGTACAAACAAATTGGGCGGTTGGGCCTATGCGCGCGTTTGCGCATCGACGTCTGTTTCAGAAAAAAAATCCCATGAACCTACATATCGGATGCTCTTATTCGAAAAGTATTTGTTTACACGCCCCCGCAATATTTCTTTCCTGATGGCTCGCATCGATCGTGGTCAAGTGTGTTCCATTCGAACCTGCTACAAGGGTGTAGGGTGTGCTTGCGATTTTTTTACTGTCGCCAAGTACAACATGTGTTTACGGATTTCCAGAGTTCAATCGTACGACAGGTGATTTATGAATATATCTTTAATGAATAGAGCATCGTTGAAGTTAAATCCGATAAAAAATATGTTTTGCACATTTGTTTCTTCCATCGCAGTGAGAAGGCTCTACTTAGAAACATTCGAATTGAATTTTCCCTACGAATGTCTTTCTTTTCTTAATAATTACAATATAGCAATGAAATATATAGAAGATTAATGATAATAATAATAATAGTAATAATGACAATAATACCAATAATAACAGTAATAGCAATAATAATATAATAGTAATATGTACGAACAGTAAAATATGTAATGTACTTAAAAGTATAATCACTTTAGTAGTTTCAAACGAAAGAAACATATTCCATCCTTAGAAAATATTTGGAGAAACACTTTTTTAATAGATATAAACTCAATGGAAGAATTGAATCATTTTTACAGATATATGTATCGCTAACAAACAATTAAAAAAAATGTCGATTTCAGTGAAATTAGTTTATATATGGATTTACCCAGTAAAATATTGAACGATTTAAGAAACACAAGAAAAAAACTTTTCTTTCAATTGGAAAACTTAACCTTCACTATTCTGAATATATGAAATAAAGTTATATATACACTATACAAGATTTTAGAAGCTTTCTTTTTAAGAATTGAGTTACTAAATACATCAATGGCCAGTTAAAAATTTGAAACAATTTCGCGTTCTTAATTTTATCATCTGTAATACACTTGAATTGAAAACAATTAGATTTGGTATGCATTACACAAAGGACAATTTCAGACGAAATATAAATGTATTATATAATATGACGGTTTTTTGCGAGAGAGAGAGAGATCTGCAAATTTGATATATCAAAGTAATTTAACAGAATAATCACGAACAACGGAAGAACTCGTAACAAAAATTATGAAATACAGAGGAAAATTAATAACAGACATAAAAAGGCAAATGTATTTTTGAAACTAATTTATGAAACTCTTCCTAAAGTTTCTCACTCGAAACTTCTTCAGTATGTATGGTTATCATATTAATAAGTCCAAAAATATATTTTCCATTTCTACACTATTGAAAAATATCTACAAATTTTTAGATTAAAATGTGTCATGTATTAAGTATCGTTACAAAGTCGGTTGAAGGGTATTTTATTTCTATACCCATTGCACTTTTACTTCTTTGGATTCACCTAATGTACAGTGTAGATTCACCCCCTAAAATATGGGTATGCATTTATGATGCCCATTTATGATCACTCTGTATAATAAATACCCGATAAAATCTTATTCTTCTTCCCAATTTTAATTTACAGTAAATTCGATTTGCTTTGTAGGAAAGAGTAATCGCATACACAAAATGAATTTATCTGAAATACAAATTGTCATTACATATAACAATATTTTCTTTTAAGTTACGTTATATCTTAATGTAATTTCTAAAAAAACTTTTGTACTAAATTGGTTCTGTACGATTATATTTTATGAAGCTATTAGAATGGAGTATTTCTTTTTAACTATTGTCTAAATTAATGTAAAGAAAGAACAAAAACGTGCCAAATCTATGCATTTTTCTAGCAAACCGACACAATTTTTTGCTTCAAAGTGTAAAATTATTACATTTTGTTTTCTATTTTACCAATTAAAATCGGTCTTGAAAAATAGGCAATGTTCGCTCAGGTTGTTTATAAATGTGAGATTATCGTCATATTTAACAGTATTTAATTTAGGTAGATTAGTGAATTTCAGGAGGAATAGACTGATAATCAACGGAGTCGTAGTTAAAACGAATGGTGTAACAAACAAGGCGAAGACAGCTTTCCGCTTGAACGCAACACTAGGTTTGTGTGTCAAATAAAATAAGCATCTATCGAATGTTTTGCGCTGTAAAATGACGGGGAAACTGTGGAAAATAGGGCGAGCAGCAGCTTTTACTATTCGTCAGCTGCACAGTCTCTGAAGTTACGCCGAAACAGAGGAGAGTTTTATGACTGTATTATGCCCGGATGCAATATGTGCATCGAGAGTTTACGATGGCCATAACGTCAGGATATCTCAATACGCGTTATAAAATGAAGTTCTAAACATTTCCTGACAGCGCATTCTGCCGTAGTATTTTTATTTTAACCTTCATAATTTGTTCCACCCCCTACTGCAACATCGCCCAGAATAAAATTCCAATAATTACAGACGGTAGCTAGAACTGTTTTATTGAAGTTAACAAATCTCTAAACAATGGTAAACACTGTTCTATTTTATAACGTTGTATTATTTTTATCTGTATTAAATAAAAAGTATTTAACAGTAAAAGTATTTACAGCTTAAAAGGAATTTCTATTTTTTTCAGAAAATTCTAAAATGAATCGCTGCATAAACCGTCAAATGAAGTAAAATACAATGTTTATTAGAAAATACATTTAATGTAATTATTTGGAGGGAAGAGAAAGGTAAGAATGTGATAAGAACGTCTAGCCAAAAATGTACGATATCGACTCTCACTTGAATATTCAAATTAGCAAGAACGCTGCACAACTGTTACACGTTTTTCTTCTTGTCTATTTGCATTTCTTGATAAATTTTATCGACTGCATCTCGTAATCCCAAACTAATTACAACGAAGTACAAATTTACAAATTTATAGTACAAAGTATTTACAGAATGTTTATTTAAAATTTGTTCACACTTTAACAGTGTAAATGGAACTATAATATAAAACAAGTAAGTAGACATTTCGTGCAATCAGAAAACTAATATAATTTCCAAAATTTTTATTAAACGAATAAGTTAAAAACAGTACAAATAAACTTGAGTTTATGAACGTTATAAATATAAACAATTAAATGAAAGAACTAGTTTACTAATAGGACGAAAAAATTGAATATTCAAATATTGTGTACCTATAGCGGTATCAAATAAAAAGTTGCATTTTAAGAATAAATTTGTGTTTCTTTAATTTGGTATAAGAGATTAATTGCGCTGTTAACTAATATAATTTATTTTAAAGAATGAAGAAAGTATTTCAAATTCTCCGACGGTTAAATATTGTAATTTTATTTTTGCCTAAAAATATCAAACTTACTATAGATTCCTGATACTTAAATAGACAAGTCACTTTTAAAATTGAAAAGTTAGAATAACCATTTTAGGTTTTCTGAAAAATAAGAAATGTATGAAATTTTAACGTTCTGCAAACTGTTATTGGTAGTGAAATTTGTTAAATTTAAATTTACAACCAGTAAAATCTATGATCTCTGGGATGAGCTTAGTGTGAGAACCCATAAAACTTCATTAATTATTGCGACTATTAGAAGCGCTAACGCAGCAGTAATAATCATTCAAACTAATGAACATAATAGGAATAGCTAGCAAACATGTGAAAGTATTATGTGTCCTACTTAGTGGAGTCAAAATTGGACAGTACTCGACACGTTCTATTGTACACTTAAACAATATTGACCACGAGTAGACATTGACGCGTTTTTTAACATTCTTCAATCTGATTTTTAACATTCTTTTGATACGAAACAAATATTGGCATAACATCTCGTTTAGTTTAAATATAGCTCTAGCCAGAACCACAATATCATAAGAAGACTGAAAACTTTTGATAATACATATTGTAAATAGAAGTATGTAACAAAAGTACTGAAAACAGTAAATATTTTTTTAAATAAAAAAGCATATGATTGTTTCTACCAAATTTGTCCTATAATAAATCGATGAGACTATAATTCGGCAAATTAAATGCAATTCATACATGTAATAAGGAAATTTAAATAACAACCTATCTATGTATATTGGAATGGAGATTCATGTATATGGATGAACAAAGTCATGATGGTACTTGTTCAATTTTACTACTGATATTGAATGTTTCAATCCTATGCTAATGATATTTGACGAAGACAAATTTATTGATAATAGTTTAATGTTTGCTCAGCTTTATATCTTCTAAATTACTTATGTACTTGTGAAATGAAATCTTGGAGACGCCTAAATAAAATTCTATTGGAATACTTTAGCAATACTTTCAACCGCTACAGTAGTTTAAAGAAGAGATAAACCTTGTTGGCACAATATGTCATCAGTCATGAGTTTTATTTCAGAAATAGTTCCTTTAATCAGGAGTAGTCCAGCTACCCTCGAGACATCCCACCTCTTCACACCCGACGTTTAATCTGCATCCTTTAACTTCAACTTTTCTCGAATAGAATACAAAGAAATTTTGATTAAAGTACCTTGAACATCGGAACCGATGTAACAAAGGATCGAAACATGAACATCGTGCTTTTTTTTGGAATTGCCTTTCAAGCTAACCGACCGGTTGTCTCGCGAGTGTTATTTTTAAATGACAATGGGATGTGTCAATGGGAGTCAAGACTGCAGAATGCAGTTAAGATATCAGAATGCATATGATATACCTTCGTAATGAACAATCTTCATCGACTTTTTTTCGCATCAGTAACGTTCTGGATAGTCAACATACTCAAAGGAAAGACCCGAAATATGTACGTAAAAATTAAAATAGACTCGAACTAGCCAAAGATTTATGTATTAACCAATGTAGGACCTTCATCTCCAATTGCACATTTCGGTTGAACACGAAAAATATCAAATTCTTAGATCTTGTAAAATTACCATCCAAGTATCCACTCAGGAATATCCAATGTAAACTTTTGGTATTGAATGACTGAAATCATTTATTAACACCATTCGTAATTTACAATCATAAAAATTGCGATCGATCTTAAGAATTGTTCATTGAGAAGTCACGAGTCGTCTTGAACGAAGGCAAACGGAAGAAAAAAGATGTGTACGTGTGTGTATGTGTGTGTGTGAGCTGTCTATCTCGGGCATGCACGTGTTTGCATGAGAGTTAGGCGAAATGCATGCACCAACTAGTCGGTTTATACGCGCCATTATGAATTTTCACGGTCTGGTTGTCCTGTACGCTGCTGCGGTCACTAAAGGGAAGACGAAGAAGCTCGTAATTCTCTAAGCCATTCTGGACTTCCGCGGGCATGCCCGTCTGCCTCGGCTATTTTGCCCAGTTCACACGTATTATGCAACTGCCCGGTTCGAACTGGCCCGGTGCGAGGTTACACGCCTCGCGTGTTTCTCATCTCTCGTTTCAACTGCAAAATCGAGGCGTGCATTCACAACACCCGGCAAACTGGTCCAAATTCAATGCTCCATTCAAGGAATTGCTTATACTGCAATCATTTTAAGAATTCAATTGTGCAATATTTTATCATTTGTGTTTGGTGAGGGTACAAAGGAAGAATAGACAGCGGTAATCGAAATCCGAAAGAGTGGGCAAACTTGAAAGTTCTTTGATGAACTTGAATACATTTTGAATGTTAACATTTGATAACGAAATGCTTGTTTACAATCAAAGAATTCATATTGAACTAGTTGTCACTAATTTAATCATAACTTTTCCGATATTATATGTACATCTTTTTTTATATAGAATTCTACAAGTGGCAAGACAACTTATCGCATAGGAAAAACTCATTAACAGGTAAGTAAGAGACTCTACCTATTTAAAAGAAATGAAATATATATCAATAGTGATATCTTGTTTAACTTAAAAAATTGAATTAATAGAAAAAACTATTTTGGAAGTTTTTTTTTTATTCTGAGCGTAAACATAATTATAAACATAAACATAATACTTATAAATTTTGCTTCAAAAGTACTAAATATAATAAAAAGGAACACTGTTGAAATTAAAAAAAGTGTAAAAAAAAGTATAAAAACTTTTCTAACGAAGTCAAAGCGAAGTTGAAAAATATGTTGAAACTTCAAATTACGAGCTCCAAAGTAAGAATGACCACGTTGAGTTTCTATTTCCTTTTTAAAGCAGCAGGAATTTTTTAACAATTCTAAGTCATTAACAAATGCTGTTAATTAACCATAAAAGTATACTTCTTTAATATTCTTTGCATTTAAAAATATTGAATACTAAGGTAATAAAATTATTAATAACGAAGCTCGAGCTTTTAAATTTTCTATGGTTTAGAAAGCAATAATTGAAAAGCTTTCTGCAACAATTCTTTTCACTTCTTTAAATAGAGTAATTGAATTTTTCGAGTTATGGAATTAATAATGAAGAAATTGATATCCTTACCTTATGAAAATGTGAGGCATTTCGTGGAGTCGAATGAGATCTCTCATCGAAGCAATGCACCAAGTTGTCAATAAGAAGATTGCTGAAGAACGTTAACACTTTCCTCGAAAGTCACTTAACTTTATTAAAACTAGTTTAAGATAACACTCAAATGAAGATTGAAGACTGTACTTAGGACGAAAATATGGCGACAATATTACTCCGACATTTTACGAAACGTAAGGAAATGGTTTAAATAAAATTTGTGATAATTAAAATTTATACCTTCGATATTGTAGTTTCAGTAATTAAATGACAATTAAAATAAATATAAATATTGTTAAAACTATTCTTATTCTCCCCGTCGTATAAACCTTAAGAAGACGTTATAAGACCAGTCATTAAGATAATACATTATTTTTAATAAAACTATTAATTTATAACAAAGATGAGCAAAACTTTAAATGAATAATAGATAATAAGTATACATTTGAAATAGTGATTTGTTTCTGACAAACAAAGACATTTTTACTGCACTAACAATTTGTTTTATCGAATGATAGTTTTGATTGCGTTTTATGTGAATCGCAATTTAAATAATTCACCAGGCTTGAATAAAACATATCTTTCAAGTAGAAAATAATACATTTGTGTTAATAATTTAAATATTCGTATAAATATTTAATCAGAATGGTAAATCTGTTTCCTTTGTTCTTATCCTAAACCAATTTTCAAAATTATGCAAATAACGAATAAAAATTTCATTTAAATATTAATCTAAACAAAATTTAATCGAATAATATTAAACATTAGTGGAATGATAAAACAGCGAAATATATGTATAAGAAAAATATTTAATAAAATATATGTATAAGATATATTTTAAAGAAAAAATTTACATCCCTCGTTAAGAAATGCATGAAACGATTTAGTACATAATAATGTAGATCGACGTATTTTAACTAAATAATAACAAAAGTTAAAGGTCTTTACGATATAATTATGATCTACTGATTAGTGACTAAAAATTGTTCTATTGAATTACATTTGACGGTTCCTTGAGATTATTCGCAGTGTGTCTGTTTTATCTGTAAACGTGTAAATATCTCGATAACTGCGATACGAAAAAATATTTGAAACGAATATTTTATGGTATTAAAAAGGGCATATCGCGATCATAATTATTTGACCTTGCGTTTTTTTTTACATTGGATTTTACATGTATGTGGACCCTCTAATTTATATTAAATACTCTTGTAGCTAAGATCAAAATATTTTCAAAGCATTACTTATGTATGTATTTTGTTTGAGCTAATTATGAGATACAAGACATCAAATTTAACGAGTCGCCGGCATTAGTGTTACCCGATGCACATCAGTAATGTGGCCTCCAAGATCGCCAGACTTTTCCGTCTGTGACTTTTTTTCTTTGACGTTAACTGAAACAGAAAGTTTTTAAAACTGTCGTCAACAGAGTGAATGAGCTCCGCGTAGAGATTACAAACGCATGTGAAGCAATAAGAATGGAAAGTTGTATACTTTTCAATAATAAACACATCAAAAGAAAAGCAACCAACCATTTAAGGTATCATATTTAATACATATTCCGAAAAACACATGACATTTATTCTCATCCACACGTCAGATATAAAAATCTGACGTACTAAGACATTACTGTCCATGAAATTTGAGAAGAACACGTCTAGTTTTGCAAATCTCAAACATATTTCCAAAATTGAAGTTACAAATTTTTACGATGATATCATGAAAGATAGTTTATTTAACGTAAAAACAAATTTCTATTTAAGAACATTTTCCTTATTCTTGAACAACATTTTCATTCATTTTGGCATCGAATTAATCAAATTGTTTAAGATGTCATCATCATTCGACGCGGTTGGAGTAGATTGTTCTAGCTCTTGAGCGATCGAACATTGGCGTCCATTATCGTAAATTCTTTGTGTTGGGCAAGATCGCTGGTCTCTTTAATGCACGAATATTCGTGTGTTAGCCACATTTTTGTTGACTTGCTGTTGTGTATTACCGCATTATCGTGCACGAACACTAGATTGGTAGTTTCAAAACAATAGAAATAAAGAGGTTTCAAGCAGTTGTCAAGAACAGCTTGGTAACCGAGTCCATTCATTCAATGATGTATTATAGGAAAACCGACCTTTTCGAAATCACTGAAAGCAGCAGCCCAAATCGACACAAATGAAGATAACCGAGTACGATAATGATGATGGAAACATAATAGAAGCAATTGATGGAATGCGAATATTGAGAAGTATAAATCAAAATGGCACCAGCTTACGAATATGATGAAAAAATGGTAGACAAAGTGGAGAAACTGGACCATTGATTAGTAATTATATTACTAATTATTGTTTATTTATAGCAATCTGTCTCTTTTTAAGTGTTAGAAATGGAAATATCAAGTTTTGGGTTTTACTGACAGTTCTTTTATGATGTTTCTTCTATACTTTAAAATTAAAGTGTAGAATATAAATAGCCTCATAATTACATCCATTAATATAGCTTATGCTTTGGATACAACAATTTATTTTCTGCTTTATCTCTTTTACAACAGTTTACACGGAATTAGTTAAAACATGGCCAGCTTCAACGAATCAAACAAAGTTTTATTCCACCTCGATGATGGTACTGCACGAGCAATACTTCCAAGAATTGAACAATATGAGTAAAAAAATATGGCTTATTATTTTTACTTTTTTACTCCTTAAATGTTGTCCAAAGTGATTTCCACTTGTTGCGCTTCTTACACACTTATTTAAGGAAGATCTGATTTTTAAATAAAAATGAAGTCAAGGATGCATCGATTGAATATTTTGCAGTCAAAATCAGAGTCTTACTTTTATGATCATATTTAAAACGTACAAGGGAGTGTACTCTTGCAAATATCGAAAGAAAATATATCATTGACTGGTGACAAATAAATTATTTTTCATTGAATAAAAATATGACAAAATATACGCATAAATTTATGAAATGACCTATATGGCCAATTACAGAGCCAGTGCAATATTATCTCTTTCACGAAACTTTAAATAGAAATCAAAGCACAAATTACACGATACTCTGTGGGTGTATATATACGCGCGTGTATACAGAAGTACCAGTAGACAATTAGATTCTGTGGTAACAGGAGTCAAACTGTGCTGATCCCTTCACGTTACTTTAGGCTGTCACTTGTCTCGATGTGAGCCTAGTTTGAGAGCAACCAGTGAGTTTCAATAACTTAGTTTGTAGCCACATCCTCGAATGTATCCTAGCAAATGGTGTTCTGTACTTTGTCTTTTCTATGCCATTTTCCTTGTGGTTTCTATAGGGTACAGTTTGATCGTTTGATTTTTTACTCTATTTTTATCCGTTTATCATCTTTTTGAGCCAAATATACTCATAACGAAGAACAAGTTTTCATTACTTTAAACTAGCGATTTCTAAAGTTTTTGGAAAGTGTCGTCTAAAAAAGAGAAGAATTTATAGATAAAAAGTTTTAGCAGTGTTTATTGTAATTGATTCTGAATGAAGTTGCTTTATATAATTGAATACAATAAATTATTTAAAGAAAATCTTAAATTTTATTAAGATTAAATTAAATGCTCGTAAAATTCTCTCATTAATAAAAAGTTGTATTTAATACACTCTATACTGTAAATATGATGTACAAGAAAAAATTACAAAAAATCAAGTAATGTATTTATAATAGTAACATTGCTTATAGATTTATATTATAATATATATCTTGTATGTTTTATATATTTATCTATATATTTTATTTGTTTTAATTTACATATTTTATTTTATATATTTTATTTTATATATTATTTTTTAATATTTTATTTTAGATATTTTATTTTAGATATTTCATTTATTATTAAATTGCGTTCCTACATTATTCTTGGTTGTTATTTAAATTATATTCCTCGTTTGTATGTAGGTATAGTACAATTATTCAGTATATTTGATTTTTCCGTATTGTCCTAGTTTCGAGTGTGCCACATAATTGGATGTCTAGTGTATATATCTTTTCGAAATCAGGTTTTATCTAGTACCTGTCGGTGTTACTTTCAGTATCAGGTTTAAGTGTTAAGATTCCATAAACATGATAAGCATGTTACAATGCGGTAGAACGTGAAACGGAGAGAGCTCCTTGATCGATTTGATAATGTACTAAAACACTGTGTTCCACAGTGAAAGATACACATACCGAAAGATTAGGGCAGTATTTAGCGTCGAATAACCAGAAGTTCGTAGAGTCGAATTTCTTTGTATCCGTCGGGAATTAATTGAAATAGGATGAATACATATGTACTTTGGAATTGTCATGAATGGGTACCTGACGCGAACAAAGCTGAACAAACAAAGTAACGTTACTCTTTAGGGCGAGGTGTTCACTGTGATTCCAATTTCTACACTTGATTGCAAATATTGGCGTTAACACAAAGTCCTACACAGCGTTTTGGGGTATAGTACGTCTGCCTCCTTTTGTTCCATTTCAATTAAAACAGATCTAGACTCGCGATGTGTGCGCGCGCTCATGCTCGTGTTTTGCTTTTAGTTTCCAAACGACAGGTTTCGTGCAAACATTTAGGTATATCGCGCGCTTTCTCTGCAACTGAAAGCCGTCCATGCTCGGGACGCCTGTAGTCGTTTTAATTCATGAACGATAAAGTCGATTTCAATTATTCCTCGTAACGTTCTTGTAATTATATTCCTGAAATTCGTTGGGTTCTATTTCTCCCTGTGATTATGAAAATATGATTTTACTGGCAGTTCGTATGAATGATGATTGTTTATGATGAAATTATATATACCTCAGGACGAAATCAAATTGAGAGAATAATCAGGGTGCATTATGCAATGTAAAAAGTACAGAATTAAAAATATAAGATATTTCATGGAATATTGATTTTTCAAAGATTGCATCCTGATACTTTTTTTATGTTGAATGTTTCAAGGAATTGATAAGAGAAAAAATAAATATTGACATTTATGAAAAAAGTGAAGTCGTAAAGAAAAATAGATATTATCGTACCGTTTCCTTTACAGGCTTTTCCTATCTCTTATCAAAGTTGAGATATAACCTGTCCTGACATTGTGGCGCACCCTGTATATAAAAATATTTCTATACAAAAGTTTAATTTAGACCATTGGGAAGTCACGTCTTGTGATACTTGAAATATAAACGCCGCTACACTTTCGAAGTGATTCTTAAATGGATTTGTCTTTTCTTCTTTCACTTTCCCTTCAAAACTATTTGCGTCATATTTCATGTCTTACTATATTCACATTTTTTTAAATGACAAGAACATCTTTTCTTTACCTCGTAACAGTTTCTGAAACTACTAAAATGACCACGAAAAAAGAAATGTTTTATAGTATACAATATCAAATATACCAAATAGAAGTGCAATCAAATAATTATAAAGTTTAAAAATTAATAAAAAATATTTTACATACTCATTTCAACAGATCTTACAACTAGGCAAAAGCGCCATGCATTTGATATTTTTATATTTTTGTTTTCAATAACCTTTCCTGCATTCACCCGGATCGATTCAATCTCATTGCCCATACTAGATTGTAAATATTGAAATTGGCGCAGAGACATGTGCCATTTTATAGATTTCGCGTGTACTGTATATTCTTTCAATTAAATTGAACGCATGCTGGGCATTGGTCACGTTGAGAAGTGTTTCCTCTTTCTTTGTCTCTGGAACCATTCTATTTGCTTTATATTTATCCAATCGTGTGTCTCTGAATCCTCACTTTTTTATTCGGCATATTTATACTGTCTTGTTTAAAATATTAAAAATTCAAAATATACGTTGTACGAAATAAATGGACGTAATACTACCTACACTTTGAAGTTCTAGCACTTGATATTTAATCAAGACCGACATAATATTCAATTATCTTAAGAATTTATACCTACAATTTAAGAAATCTAATGTTAATTGTCTAAGCTTTCAAATTCCTCAAATATTCATCAACTCCAGTTTAAGTTTAACAGTAATCAAATAACTATAAAGAGATAAAAAATATTTATAGAAATGTTCACGCTAAAAATGTTAATATATTTGTAAACGAAGTTGGTAAAAACGATTTTTAAATTTGTATTTTACACGTGTAGGCCATATTTCTTATCGATAACCCTTCAAAAGAAGATGCATCTCTGCAAAGTGCTTTCTATTCTTAATATTATCATGGTTGATCAACTCCAGTTAGCATTGTACAAGATCGTCCAAACAACGTTTGTTTCATGTTCAGTTTATATCCAAATGTCCTACGTCCATTTTGAATATACCTAGGATATTTACAGGACTTAAATTTCGAGTGTTCTAGAAGCGTTTGTTTCAACAGTCGTACGAATGTTTCCAAGATTTGTATTTCAATACACAAGTCTATATATTTTTTATCGCATCTGCGACAACAACGGTTGTATGCGTTCTTGTATGCGTTATTTCAACGGAGAAACCTTTTTTTAACGGAATCCATTATACAGATGTACACAATTATGGTGTTCTCCAAACGATGATAGTTCTTGAATTTCTCAACTGCTTGATTTCTTACAACCCCCTAGAGAAGAAAAACGTGTGTAAAGTATCCTCTGTCTATTTTTATTGTCTTCGTCGAGTTTGTTGTTTCATTGTTCTTGTTATTCTAGTTTATTTGCCGTTCTTGTTGTTTTGTACACAACATTGTATTATAAACACTACTAGGAACTCGAGTGACCGTCACTGTATTAGTACAACAGCGACGAGAAGTTCAAGCGGTTGTGAATTAACATGAGTGATATATCAATGTGAGTCAGAAGCACCGTTACCAGAAAATGTTGCTAAAATTTCGTTTTTAAGAGTGGGGGAAGATAGCGTAGTGACGTAACTTGCATTACTTCGCCTCTTGGGTAACGGAACGCTCTCGTTTTCCCTCACTCTTTAAAACTGAGTTTCAGCAACTTTTTCTGACAACGCTGATCAGAAGTGACTCCGGCACAGTTTTCAGCGCTGTAGTACTTGGAGGAAGAAGTTTCTGACTCTGATCGCTTAATAGGAAATAATATAACGAACACTTCATAATTGTACTTACTGTAATTAATTTTTTATTCGTCGTGCACGAGCTAAAGACCCAACTGAACGGAATCAGTTTTTCCCATCAATGATAATATTTTACAAATGATCAGCGGAAGATTCGGTGAGGATTAATCAGAGTTCTAGTTGGATGCAAATCCATATCTCTTATAATTTAATTCGTAAACAACGAACGACGAATGGTATTCTTTTGGAGCTCCTTTGTACCTCCAAATGATGTCAACACTGTTATCACTACTCTATTATCATACAATATCGGCTGATGTTACATTATACGATACTGGGCCAAAGCGAATGTCTTTCGCGAAAAGTAATATATCTTCTTTTGTTTTATCTACGGAACGATTAGAAGAAACGGAAATGCAAGACTCCATTGATTTCTTTATTCCTCGATAATTCATTTTACGCAGAAGGGGAACGAGTCATGTGAAAGAGTTTAACTCGCAGGAATTTCTGCTTTAGAGTATTTACGTTGGTTAAGAATTTAATAAAATAATAATGTTCAAAGTTACCATATGTATCATAATTTGCTTCCGAAATGAAACATTCAATGACTTTTTAGGAGCATATCCTACAAATATACATACAAATGTACATACTCATAGTATGTTGTTCAATTTTAAGTTTGATCATGCAATACACTATTTTTTTCTGTCACCTGCCTTTTTTTAAAAATACTGTTTCGCTCCTTTGATATTTTTAATATTGCCCTTAGAGTTCGGAAGTGGAATGCTGGATCTTTTTGTGTACAGTTTGTGAATTTCATACCCATTTGTGATTTTATCCAGAATATTGTCATGTACTTTTGTGATGTTATATTTAGATAATGGTATAGCAGCGGTACTTGATTGGGGACCGTATAGAGTAAACTTGTCTATTGGTCACAAACTACCTTTCATCGATTTATTGTATTCGATAAAATCAGTAATCTATTTTCAATTACTTGCGATACTGTGGTGGCACTTACCGTACTTGCCATTAGACGGCAAAACCAACCGATATTTTTCCTGCAAGTTTTTAAACCGCTTCCAACTCCTGTATCTAGAGTTCTCACACAACGACAGAATATCCCGGTGTCTAAAACAGAGCGTACTAAGTTGTTTTACTGACACACTACCTTCCTTTTTTGCCTCTCTTCCACCTTTTTCTTTTTCAACCGCCATAATACGTAGAAATAATGCTTATTATTGTCTTAGTTATTAAGTTCAATATCACGATCTTCAGTATCGACCTCTTTTATTTGTATTTAATTAAAGAAATAAAATATAGATAAAAATTGTGATCGTAAAATATGAAATGACATTTTCACACTTTCAATTCCAGTCTGCTATTCGTCGTGATAGTTACAAACACATGTGGACTGAAACGAAAAAGGTAGCTAGATAGAGAGAGATAATGAGAAATATGCGACAAACAGAGCTCTATTGGCGTAGTTTTAATATGTTACTATTGTATATTAGTTATACCTAATACATATGTACTAGCAATAATTTTCGCTAGTTTTATACAATATGCTAGGAAAGTATTGGTTATATAATTACCAATAGAAGTAAAGAAAATTCTTTTCAGGAACAAAAATAATTTAATAAAAGTTTAATTTAGAAATAAATAAAATTTTTATTAATTTCAAAAGAAGTTACATACAGTGTGTAGTACATAACTGTCACCACGATTTTTCAGGCACTTCCAACAATCTGATAAAAAAATGTTTCAGATACAAGTTAATCAGTTTCTGGTCAGCTAGAAATTTAGATATAAAAGAAATTTGTCTTGGTAAATATTATAATAGCTTCCATGTGTTGATGTACGAAGAAAATGTATCCATGGCTTTCTTATATGCGGTAATAGCAATATGAAATTTCAATACCTTTGGGACATCGTTCTCTTGGGAAACATGGCTTAGTACATTTTTTGTGGAAAATCATTAGAGTTAACTCGCATTGCGTGAATATTTGATTCCATTAAGGAAAATTAATTATATTTCGAAATTGTCTTGATTATACCACCTATAGAAGAACTGTTAGTATTGTATAATATTCTTTTTTTTATATATTATTAAATAACTCTTACGAGGTGAAACTGATGTTTATGCATTGAATAGCATAAAGGAAACCTCAGTAGTTTATAGTTTCCAAGCTTTATATTTATATACATATTAAGATACAGACGCAGTTGATATCTATTCCTACTACTATGGCAGAGTGCGTGGTTAGGTTCATAACGTGCAGCTCAGTTAGGAATTGGCGATCTCCTTGCCTCGGTGTCATCCCGCGAGACTTCAAGTCAGCTGAAGGTGATACCTACGTTGTTGTATTTGTTTTATGCTTTTTTGCCTGTTAAAAAAAATAACACTTCAGTTTCGTATATTATCATAAAAGAAAGAAGAATTTGTTCAAACTTGTGGTTGAAATTAAGGAAATTCAACGTGATAGTAAAATATTGAAAACGTATCGAACAGTTTGTCGATTCGTGTTTTTCATGAATTTTCCAATCGTTGTTTTGCTCTCCTTTGAAATAAGGTAATAGAATACCAAGGTAACGTCTCTAATCGAATTCTGAGGAAAGGGTATCTAATAAGAAGTGATTTTGTCCATTTCGCCATTTCTCTCGAGGTCAAACCTATCGGGCGTATTGTCCAACCAGGCAATTGGGCTTCGATTTTCCGAACGGTCGTCATTTGACGTCTCTTTCACTTGGACATAGCTTTCGAGAGGAGATTTTTCTCGCTCTAGGACAAATCACCGCCAACAGAATGGCTGCTTTGAGTGAATAAACTGACCAATCGTGGTTAATGGAACGGTCGGAGTCTGCTGGCCGTTACCAATCTGAGGATAGCCATTAGTTTTTCTTTCAACCTGGGTGCTTCTTTATTTCCCGAGACTTTAAGGACACTGACATTTTGACTCTCTCTTTCTTTTCACGGAAACTAAATTTACCGTAAATTTTACACGCAACAAGTTATGTTGCATTAAAATACATAAACGTCTGAGACATCACTTCCATCGCTTCTATTTTTCTCTTACTTTATGAATTTCATGTTTCACTTGGAAAAAACTTGAAATAATGGAGTTGTTTTATTTTCATAAGATGTTTAACAAAGTGTTCCGCTTTTAATTTTCAGCGTATTCTTCTCAAACTTTAACGCAGCGAGGGCACGATAAAAAGAGGTAAATGTATTTGTTTATTTTGGAGTTTGTTAAACTTAGCACGAGTATAAATATGCTTTGATTTCGTAAAGTTGTTGAACTTTATGTTTAAAAACAAGTCATGTTAGCATTAAAACTAGTATAACTTTTATGATTTCTAATGTAAAAAAACGTAAAGGTTATGCTTGTTTTAATTTTGGTACGACTTATTTTTGTGTAAATCGTAATTTTCAAAATATTAGTGATTATTATGTATATTAAATTGTACTGCTTTTTTCATTACGAGCAACTTATCGAATTAGTGATAGTATTTTAAATAGGAACGAAATCATTCTGTTTCTTAATAGTTAACATTTGATTAGAAGACTATACCAATTACGCGAAACGAGAATGTAAACAAGGTTGTGCCTTCTTCTCGTGGACGAATAATATTTAATCCTTGCGTGTTATTGAAATAATTGTTACATTGAAGCTGTTCGAATCAAACTGAACCGTATCGAAAATACATTATAATATTTAAATAAATTTGATTTCCATTCACTGTAAGTGATGCATTGCAAATATGGAACGAGGAATTTATATTATTTACACACCATGCTTACATAAAGCACAAATAATTAACAAACTACAGACAAACTTTTTCGATTAAATGTATTTACCAATATAAAAGACCATAATTGATTTTGGATGCTTTGTAAATAACATCGAATTAATAACTTGGAACTAGATTATTATTACTATAGATTAAGATTTATTTGCATATGTTTTGCAAACAATTATCAAATGTTCTTTGCACATATGATTTTAGCACAAAGTGTAGAACAAAGATACTGTTCACTACTTACTTTTCATTTTACAGCTACAAGCGATGTACATCTAGATTGCTTTTATAATACATTCGTGTGAGCGAGGGAAACAGAAACTGTAAACATTAAAAACTGTGAAACCGCTTCTAAAAATTACTCGTATGTCGTCCATTCCGTTTAAATAGTTATATTATTAAAGACACAGAGTTGCCATTTTTTTAAATTTCAGCATCAGCTGAAATTTTCCAACAGACAGGAAATTTATGGCTAAAAGGGAGCATCTGCCAGGATCCCTCGTCAGAGAAACCGGACACGCAGGCTGAGCAATGGGACGGAGCGACTAAATGGATCGTAGATGATCGGCCAGGACGTAGCTTGGCCATACACAGGTAACGTAACACAGCGGCGACCCAGGCTTGTTGCCTCTGGTGGTTATAAGCACGCCAGGAAAAACCCAGAATGGGCAAAAGGACGACATTTTTCCTCGGAGGTGCGAGCACTCAGTAACGAGTTTTCAGATTCGACGCGAGAGCACAAGGTCTACTAAGGAAGAACACGGGTGAACTATCGATTCATGCGATCACCGTCATATTAGTGTACCGTAAACCTCGCTTTCTGATATACCTTCACTCATTTATAAATATCCATTCACTTTATTTAATAAACAGTATCCACAATTCAGTATCTTTCTACAATTCAGTATCTTGATCAGATATACACGACGAGGCACAAACGGTTGCATCAAATGTTGGCCTAAAACGTTTAGAAATAATCGACGTTTGTATAATTTTGCCCTATTTCAATTTGGAATTGTCTGGGTCGGTACAATATACGCACTATTAATGTCTAAAACCGCTGCCAGGAGAGTTGTTTTTATTGTTGAAGTCTTCTTCTACGTTTAATATTCAGTTTGTCAGATTATCTACCGTAGATTGGCTTTTACGAAACCCTGATCGACTCTCAGAAAGGATGTTATTACATTCTACCTATCATTTCATTCTATTTGTTAACATAGATTTAAAAAGTTTAGAGTGACGTGTAAGTTAAGACGAAGTGAATGTATGATCCTCTCCCTCATCTGGGTAATTATTCTTAGTGTACGTATGTTGAATATGTCTAGAAGAATTAGTTTAAATTTTAATGATAATCCTTAGGGACTGCTTTGCGGTACTCCAGCTTTAATTTGATAAATATTTGAACAAGTATCCTGAATTTTCACGAAGAATGTTCTATTTTCGAAGTGCGATTTCAAAAGCTGATACGAAAATGCAGAAAAGTGCAGTTGCATTTTGCACAGAAGGCCCTCATGCGATACTTTATCAAATGCTTTTTCAATATCAAAAAGGAGTGCAGTGCAATATTCTTTTTGTTCTAAGGCTAAAGTAATTTTATTCGGAAAAATACTGGTAATTTAACCATTAATTAATTTACCATTATTTAATTCAACGATGCCGAAAACCATAGACTCTTCGACGATCGGATCGTGTTAAATTAAACGATCCGGCGGTAAATGACGCGATCAGTAAAACACAGCCTCTCCCAATGTGACGCTATGCTTAACTTCTTTATTCATTTAATCGCGTGATCTTGGGACACTCTGATAATATTCGACGATATCTCGAATTTCCGATTACCGTTCGTATCGTCCCGATTTCTTCTTCCGCTAGCTGTCGGCGAGTAACCAGTGAAATCGTGATGTCGACAAGACGCCGATTTCGAACGTCATCTGGACGGTTGTAATGCACGAGGAAATCGATACCGATTATTCATCCCTCGACATCCGCGATAATAAAACGCCGTGTGAATTTTCGTTGTACACGTACATCGAGATCCACCCCATAAGTCACGATCGGCGTTCTGTTCGCTGTACAAAGTTTATAGATGGACTTTGGTCGACGTGAACTTTCATTCGCATAAAGGAAACGTTGGTACCCGTGACGATGGCAAAAACGGTCTTCGTATCACGATGTTACAAAGAAGCGGCGCGTTTCCGGACGGTTGATGGCTACCGCGTTTACAGTTGCTGCGTTTCTCGTACGTCTCGTGCACGAAGGGCGGCACTTTGCTCGCGGAAATTGTCTCTTTTGTACGAACGTCCACGGTAACAATACCTTTGTTTGTTTTCGTTGATCAATTCGATGACCATAGTGTCGCTAGCTTTGACGAGCTCTTCTATACTCGGTCCCGTTGATCATAGAGCGATACTGGCCACTTGCGATTCTCTAGTCGGTTCGTAGACTTAATCCACCAGTTTCGTTATTTTGACTAGCGGTAATTCGGTCTGTCCAGTGAAAATGGCCTGTGAATTTTTGGGCAAACAATCCGTCCATAGCGTTCACTAATAGGTTTTCTGGCACGGTTGTTACGGCGAGGTTGCTCAAGTGACGTAGAAATTGCGATTTTCGGTTTTCAGTTCTAGGTCTTTCTTGGCCAACAGTTGCTGCATCTTTCCTCATTCGGGTATAAAAAGACGTCGTACGAGTTCCATTTCTAACTTCTCGTATTTATTCGAGAATTTCACTGAATATTGCGGATCTCGTGCAACGCTTGCGTATCAAATCCTGACTCCGTAATTATCTCGGCGATTGCGAATTGTATTCCAGCTGCAGGAACCACAAATCGGATTCTTACGCAAGAAATGGTAGCACGCGTACATCCATTTGTACGATTTAATTTTCGGCTCCGGTCTTACGTACCTGTTGTTGCACTGTTTGAGACATTATATATGTTTCCACGCTGCTATTATCCACAATCAACATCGGTGTATTTCACAATAGTTTTCACTGTGAAAAAGATACACTTGTCGCAGTCAGCACTTTGGTAGTATCCGTGAAATGAATGTTATATTTCAACTGAGGATATTCGTACTGTATAACGCGTGTTGTAGCGAGACTGTCATGCAGTGAGTATTTCATCTTGAACGACGGTCTCTTATGTTTACTGTGTGATAAACGTAAGGAACAAAAACACAGTCCTTGCAATATTTTAAACCTAAACAAATAGGAATTAACCGAGAGAGGATCGTGGATGCCATCAATGTTTATATTTACTTTATTTATTTTCGTTATTGATTTATTTAAAATAAATCTACTTTATTTAAAAAATACTCGGACGGAAGTACTTCTTTTATTCGATTCACGTATATGTGCAGTGGTCGTCGTTTTATAGTTAATAGTGTTCGATCCATTAGTGCTAGTTTTCTGGATCTTCTTCGTAATAGTACTTGTTTCTCTGCTTTGAAGGTATTGTTATGCGGTATTTCTTTTAATTTTCTTTTACGATTTTCTACTCGCGCTATTTCGTCCGTGAGTCTTAACCAACGTGTTCGCTAAAGGTTATGTATCATAATATTCATACTGTACGCGTTTTTTATCGTATTCTGTATATCCTGCATAATCTGTCTCTTTGTCACGGTCTTTGTCTAATTGAGGTTCTTCGTCTTCGTTAATGTCATTTACTATTAGAGTCGCATCGTGCATTTCTGTTGTTGGCTTTCTGAGTCCTCTCGTGCTTGCTCTGTTAGAAAAATTCTACTAGGGGTTTCCGCGTTTATATTTATTTCCTCGCTTTTATATTGTACGTCGTACTTCCATTCAGTTAATTTTAATATCCACTTTATTAACCCTAGCACGTTTAAGGGAGGCTCATAAATGATCACATCCGTTTATAAATTTATTTCAAATATATCGTAAATATCAGTATAAGATATAAATAATGGAACTTTTGCAAAATGGGTGAACGTAATATTTTCAATGTAAGCGATAACGGTAGTACAAGTAATGAAAGTTACGAAGTAGTCCATAAAAATATAGATCACCCATTCAATTTAGATGTTTTAAATGGCTCTGATAGAGAAGTCACGTAGGGTAAAATTGAACTGGATAATAAAAATGACGAATGTGAAATACATAGATTGGTGAGAGAAAGTAATGTTATAAAAGGTAGTATGTTTGGAAACCACTACATTCAACTAGACGTCCAATGGTAAACATTTTTCGAGCTAAGCCAGGAATACGTCAACCTGGTAAACTGAATTGACGTGACGCTCTAGATTTTTTTCGACTATTTTTTATAGAACAAATGAATTGAGGAAAGACTAACAACGTCGAAATTTTAGGTTTTATTGAATTTTGATATCGATGGGTGTGAATAACATTTCTAAAATTTCTAAAATCATGTCTCTTCGAACAGGTAAGAGAAGCAGCAAGAGAAAGTCACTACAAATGAGAGATATTGTTGAAATTAGTTAAGACAATCTTTATTTGTTCAAACTGTTACATATATGTATGTGACAATTACAGTATAGATATAAATGTTTATTTCGTTTGCAATGAGGACATAGAAATCTTCATAGATGACAGAACAATGAATAGAATCGACATCTTTTAATGTTACGAACAAATCATCATTATTATTAGTCTGCCCGACCGCATGATAGCAATATGCATATTAATCAGCCAATGTAATCAATTAGGATAAACTACATCAAATGTATTACATTGGCCGATTTTACTTGTCACTATTCATAATGCCCGGACATTATGCATAATGCCTGTATTATTCACTTGGTCCATAGCATATACATTATATTTATTCTAAATGTTAGTTCAATATTTATCAACAAATTCAACACATTTTCTAGATCGTATCACCATAACGATCCTACATCATACCGTAGTGAGATCGAGTGAGAGAGAATACTGTCATTGGCGTAACCGTCTAATCAAATGTTAGCTATTAAGAAACAATGATTTTATTCCTGTTTAAATATTATCACTGATTCAATAAGTTTCTCGTAATAAAAAAATGAATACAATTTGATATGCGTAATAATCATTATTATTTTGAAAATTATTTACAGCGAAAAGAATTAATTTGTGTCTATTAAACATAATATAATTCCGCTCATTCTTATTTCTATCAAGATAAATTCTATGTAATTACAATTTACACAAAAATCAATAGCAAGTTATTTTAGTATTAAAACAAGTATAACTTTGATGATTTGTAATGTAAGAAAATGTAAACGTTATGCTTGTTTTAATTTTAGTATGACTTGTTTTTATGTAAATTGTACATGTAAATTATATAGAGTTTATCTAGATAGAAATGAGTATAAACGGATTTATATAATTTTTAATAAATACAAGTTAGTTCTTTTCGCTATAAATAATTTTCAAAATATTAATGATTGTTACGCATGTTACATGATATTCATTTTTTCATTGCGAGTAACTTATCCAATTAGCGATTGTATTTAAATAGGAACAAAATCATTCTGTTTCTTAATATCTAACATTACATAAGAGTACGCCTATGATAGTCATGACAAATCATGAGTGATTTTTATTCTTCGACTTCTGATTTTTATTGGTTTTACCCCCCTAAATTATGACATAGGATGAAAAAATATGTTGCAAAATTTCAGGGTAATTGGATAACGGAAATTCATGCCACATCTGCATGAAGGTTTTAAAATTATAGCAATTTAAGCGGCTCTTCCTTTAGTATTTTTTTATAAAAACACTATGCAACTTTTTGTATCAGCGTTTTTCATATATATTTCTTACTGTTTCATAAATATTTATAAGTTGTTACAATGAAAAATGGTTTCTATTCCTTTTTTGAACTGCAAAAATTAAAAATAACCAAAAGAAGAAACCGAATTAAAAATCTCTTCCGTTTTAGTTTAGTAATTAAAAACAGTACGTTGAAATACTTTTTAAGTAAATTGAAAAAAGCAGAAAAAACATACTTTACAGTAAAAGACCGTTTTAATTTGCGAAAGTCATTAAAGCGGCCATTACAACTCTCAATCTAAGTAATTCCCAAGCATGTGACTTTTTTTGTATCACTAATAAAAAAGATTCCACTAATTGGTACTTAGGTTTATAATTCTTTCTTCTATCGCTTGTCGTACTTGTCTGTTTACTTTTTTTTTTACGAGTTTCCGGCAATCTAAACAGTTTCATAGTAATTGGTGCAGTTACTATGCGTTCTTGAATTAACGGTATGAGACGTTCTGTTTTTATAGTACAATCTAATTTGTCCCCTTTGAACTAAAACTTCAACTTCGATTATAATATGTATTATTTATTTATCCCTGTTATCGAAATACGGAACCATTTGTAACGGAATAATCAGTAAACCCTCTGTTTGAAAATAAGGCCCTGTGGTATGATCGAGCTGGCTTCTAAAATGGACGCCATTTTATTGTATTATATCGTATAACACAGGTGATGTTATGTAGAAGCATTCTTTCTTCGTTATATTATTTTCATAGTATTCCTACATATTTTACGAAACATCAATGTGTTTTCTGTAAGGAATTTATTGAAAATGAATGTATAAATATTATATAAAAATATACATGTTACGCTATTATTATATCTCAGTATTAGTTTATGCAACTCCACTCCTACATCAAATAAATTTCTACACTTTTTCTCTCATTTATTTTATACTCCTTTATATGAAGTTGGAACCTATTATGTATTAATCAAAAACTTCTTTCGTCTACTTTACCATAGTAAAAACATGATTTCGTAACAGGAAATTCCTATCAGTAAAACAAACAAATATGCATAGTTACAATGTTAATAGCCTGGTACTACATTATATTATAAAATGAGGCATAAAAGGGCTAAGTATGTGTCATATATTTTTTCTGTCTGCTATGTATCTGTGGGACCTATACAGTAATCAAGAAATTCCAATATATTGTTGTACGTGTTCTACTAATGTTCCTTTTGCTTCCTAAAGCGGTCTTTCATCTGCGAATGTCAATAAATGAAGATAGGCAGCTGTTACTTGCTGACAAAATAACTAACCAGCTGTTTAACGACAGTTGTTATTGAGATGTCAAAAACATACGATACTTTATATATCTGATAATGCCGCGCTAAGATCAATAAGAATTTATCTTCTTGAATACAAAAGCGAATACCACCATTTCTGTCTTTTTTCTTCTTTCCCTTTCTTACATAATGTATGAAAATGTATGCTGCTGTAGCCAGTTGTAATTTCTCTAAAATTACGAAGTACATGAAGAGTAACTTCATAAATAATCAATTCTTTTTCAAATTAACCCTTGAAAATCGAGCTTCTTTTCGGTTTAATTTTATTGTTCTCAAACGGTAAGAGGAATGTAACAATTGATTGGAAAAAACTAATTTCTTTTCAAATATGTATCATTTTCTTAAAGTTTAACACTTATTTGTGCGATTATGGAAAATTTACAAACAAATCCAGGAGAATGTGTTCTTACGACATCTAGCTTCTTGCCTTTGTGATAACGTGTTAGGTACTAATGCCCACGAGTCTCATTGCTCAGTATGTTTTAATTGCCAGCACACTTGAACTGTACTAATTAACTTCTAAAATCCAATTGACGAATTGATTGCAAAAATCAAAAGTTTGGTCTCTTTGTCTCCTTTACAGTGTGCTGTGAGATAGAATCCTCATTGTTGCTAGTGGACGAAAGCTCAGTGCCAAATGGAATTTCTACCAGACTTGGAGTTCCTTCACTGTGAACGCTGAGTTTGAAAAATGTCACTTTCATCTTTACTGTCGAGATATCTATTGACAGGCAAGCAGCGTAAATGTATTTGTGTCTACATTTTTCATCGATAGGAGAGAAGAGCTTTCTCTAAGAATTTTGGTTTAAGAGTAACATTCTATCACTTTAAGGATGTATTAGTTTATTTAAAGAAAACCAAAAAATCAAATTGATACTGATCTATGATAGCTATAAATCTCGCGATGATATTATTGTGTTAAATCATAAGGAAGTGTAATTATGATACTTAAATAATTTAGAAACTAAACATTCACGTGTGTGTTAGTAATCTCTGAAGAGGTATATTTCTTAAAACAAAATAATTCATTATACTACAAATAATACATAAAGGTATAACTACTGCATATGATAATGTACAAAATCTTTCAATTTTAATAATTGTAACTATAGAAAATTAAATACTCGTGAAATTATAAGTGAAGAATTAACTGTTCATGAGAAGTTTACACATACTTTTGTAAAAGCATTATTTGCATTTTTTCTGTAGTTCAATAGAAAAAATTTTATTTATCTACTAGTTTTAGATTTTATTTTACATTTTACCATTTCAATTTCGTTTTGTTCCTATACTCATCTAGTTTCAATTTTGTCGCTTAGTATTTTAATAACGCAAAGTAAAATCCTTTTAATAAAATATTTTACCAAAGACTAGTAAGCAAAAGAAATAATTGAGCTCGTATTTTATAATTGAGTCCGTGCTAAAAACGTATCTGTTGGAACTTATTCATCTTCACTCTTCCCCATTTTAGAATTTATCGGTGATTTGGATTACGGTAATAACATTTTCATTTCGTCGCATAAAATCAAAAAAAACCAAAACTTATCTACAAATTTAAGGCAACAATTTGATTTACGTAAGAAAGATAGCCAGAAATGACTCTTAAGTATAAATCTTTATAAATCTAGCTGTTAATTATGACATTGAAAGTCAATATCTTTCAAAGTTGTGCAGTAAATATTAAAATTCGTGAGTTGTAACTTATGAAGTTTCTTTATTTTCTCATTCTTTGTTGACTAAACGTAAATACTTTAATTTGCGATAAATTTAAGACAGTATTGTTGTTTCCAACAATTACATCGAAAATATTCGTTCGTTATAATATTCTTTGTTTCGTTTGTAAACATTTCACTCGTTCACCAAAAGTAAATATATTATCCTTGCCACACAGCAATATCTTTAATACCCTTTAAGACCCTTAAAATTGCAGAAATGAAAATTCCAAGTTATTTATTATGCATCCAGTAGCACACAGTAAGAAGAAGTCCGCGATAAATTTGCACATAAAAGAGTAACAAAAAGAACGGAAAAAGAGAAATACTGGGAGGCAAGTGGACGTGGCTTTGCGAAATGGTGCAACATTTGATTCAATTTAAATTGACATTTACTGCAGCATTGAAATAATGGTGCCGACTTTTTTATTGGACAATTGAATTTTCATTAACGTATCAAGCGTCAGTCGGAGCGACACGTTCGGCTGCACCTGCTGTCCGTTCGTCGTTTGTTCCCGATTATTTCAGTAGCGAGTGGGAATAATAATATTAATGGTCGTTCGCGTTGCAACGATATCGTTGTCGATAATTTAAACGCCCATGGCCACGGAGCATTTGCGGAAGCATTGTTTCCATGAACTTGATTAAGTTTGATATATTCGTAACTGGATTCGAGCCGGCGCTGCTCCTGCGAAAATAAAATAAAACGTGACCTTTAGATTTTGTTTCAACGGAGAGAAGTAATTTCCGTCTGTCATATTTTTACATTCTTTCGTTTCTCCTAAGAATCCTAAGAATACCAGGGTAAATATATAGCGCATCTTATTTAAATCGTTCCTCGTGAATACCTCCGAAACTGTTGGTAATAGCGGAAAATATTTCAATCAGAAATGAAATTGTTTCGAAGAGGGGAAGCATTTGATACGAGAAAATTATTGTAAGTGGTTATGTAAAGGACGCACGAAGGTCAACTTACACTTTTTAAATGAAACTATGCGTTTCTCAATGCATAAATCAGTGCAACTGTCGTTCCTTAGAAAAAAAGTATTAAATTAATGTGTATGTCAAGAAATGATCAATTTAAGAGATATTTTAATTTCAATAATTGAAAATATTCCGAAAATGCTCAGTTTGAACTCATTTTTGTCGGGAGGATCTCATCAATTCATTGACAATATTCTGATAAAAATACAATGAAAAATATAGAAATTGTTGATTTCCGTTACTGTTGTTATGTCAATACGTGTACAGTATCGATTTAAAGTTCGATGGCCAAGCATCAGTAATACGAACCGCACTCTCTATTGCGCTCACTTTCAGTATATCTAATTCACTGTTCTCGTAGATTAGTATACGCGTGATCTGGGTTAGGTGGCTTGGTTTTGATCTGAAATACAAAAGATCGATTTCAAGTACAAATTTGCTACCATTCCTCCTTAAAAGTCTCATGCGAATTCAAAAATGAACATTTTATCGAACGGTTACTGTATGTGGACAATTTTGGTATAAGGCTCGGAGGAACTCGTACATATACTTTTTCCGTTATCCAATCGAGCTAATGTTTCATAAAAATTGTACGTTTTGGATTGGAATTATTTTGGGGATTAAGTTCAAATAAATTCAGAAAACAAATTTCGACCTCCTATAATTTCGTTGCACCTTAATAAGCACGACCGAGCTCGATCAAATAATCTCAGGCGAAATAGTTGCAAAAGTTACTGCAATTACTCTAATTACTAAAATTACTAAATTACTAAAATTACTAAAATTACTAAAAAAACTCCCTTTATTACTAATGGTCGTTGAATGTTTCCATAACAGTAGATGTAATATAAAAAATTAATTTTAGGCATGAGCGGCATGTTTTTTTGTTATCCATTTGAACCAATATTTTATAGGAGTTCTTTCTTTATGTATTAAAATTATTTTGGTTTGATTTCGCTGAAAAATTTGGAAACACAATTTTAACCACTTTAAAGTGGTTTGAACCTTTAAAGGCCACTCTAATCAAGGATATACAAAAGAATTTATTTAAAATTACAGAACGAAAATATTTTTATTTAAATATTCTTCATTTGGTCAACGTGATATACTTAATTCAAACGTGAATCATTGTAGATACGTATTATCACTTAGAAGTTGCAATGACGTTTGCCAATAACGGTATTTAACTGGCTGACTCGGTGTATTTATTTTGCAGCATAAATTTGGCTCAAATTATAAACAAAAGATAAGCTGATTGTTTTTTACATGAAAATGAATGATAAACAATCGAAATTGCCGTAACATAACTGTACATTTACTTGATGTTTAATTAAAGAAGAACGAAACGCAAGTGTGCAAAGCAATTAATGAAACTCAAAGTATGGGAAGTCACGTGTTTCTAAATGTATATAACAGTACTTCCATTCGAGTTTCCATCAATTTTAGTGGAGGCGTTCTACGAACATCTTATAAAATACAAATGGGTCCCTTTCTTACGTTGTTCACCTTCCTGACAATTTCCTCTGCGCGTGAGTAATAGAAAATTGACACATATTCTTCTGTGTTTTTATAGTGAAATCCTACATTGCACGATACATAGCATTACCTCCGAACTACACTGTTCATTATTTCAGTAATCTTTATTTTATTATCGAAACAGTATCAGAATTTACTTCTTTTAACCATTGATAACCACACGCAGCCTCTGCGTTTTGTCTTATCTAAACTTACGTTAATTTTCAGACATGTTGCACTTTATGCAGTTTCTATTATAAAATCACAAAGTGTCATAATTAAAGTGATGATAATGTAGGATTTCTATTCAAGGGTCGGGACGTGTCAGAAATATTTATTCAACTAAAAGACGAATAATAATTAACAACAAAGATACCCCAAGTAGACAAAACTACTCGAGGTACTTTGAAATCGTATTCTACTGTACCGTATCTAGAGTAGGCAGCATTTCTCTAGATACTTCGCAATTGACCACACCCTACATGAGCGCATCTAGCTATATGATACGCTAGACTCAATGTCCTCTATCCAGAAACACGCTATTACAACAACTCCTGTTCAGAGCATTGATCCTTTTTATAGCCCAGAATTTGGGGCTTACGTGACTTATGTCACGCTTCTTGGAGATGTCGAAGTCGTAAGCCAGCTGTACTGGTTTGCTCAGGTGGTTGCCAGACGTCAATCAGACGATGGGCCTCTATTTTGTCGTGTTGTCTCTCTCCTCTTCCACACACGCGCGCTATTTTCTAGCATCCTACAATATATGCTCTCTATATATCGGAAAATAAATTCCATCGTAGTTGGAAATAATTATTTATTTTGACGGCCCAAGTGCCTTTTTCCTAAATCGCATGCAACGCGTAAGTAAATAATTATCCGTCATATCCTTACGCAGGCTTTTGTCACAGCATTGCGTATCATTTAAAAAATACCCGACCTTTTCATTTTTTTTCTTATTTATCGTTGTCTTTACGCAAATGCAAGGGTACAAATACGTAAATACGAAGACTAATAAATATGGGAAGTTGGAAAATGTTACTAAAGCAAACCTCAAACTCATGGTTACTTGATAAGCATTTTGTATCAAGCATCAAATGCTACAATGTGTATCATTTAATTCATAATAATTATTAACTAAACTATCAGATAAATATAATGTTTGAATGCATTTGTTTATTTCATATTCGTATAATAATATTGTTATTGCAAGAAATGCAAACAAATTACAAGTGTTACCAAACCTGAAGACTATTTGTAGCTCTCGTCAGAGTAACTTGCCAATCAACATTAATAAAACATTGTTTTCTTACTTTCGTGAGTATTAAGTATTTACGTGTTGAATCTTAAACTCTTCTATCTGAAATCAGAAAACTATGGCTGCAATTAAATATTGTACATGTGTCGTAATAATATAAATTTTAATCAGTCGCAGCGAACTCGACGTGTCCAGAAAATGAGATTTGGAATGAATGTGGTTCTGCATGCCCATCAAGCTGTGAAAATCCTGAACCCAGAATCTGTATCCAAGTTAGTATACAATTTAAATTACACTTACGACATTGAGGATACAAAAGATCACTTATATTCTACGATATTACTTGAATACTCTTTATTATAATGCATTGCTTCAGGTTTCGATTAAAAATAATATTTTTAGGATTAAATGAAAGCTTCTCTAGCTCATACAATTATAATATTAATTCTGCGTTTGTTTTCTGGAATTAATTTTAATCATAAAACATTTTATATTTCAGGTATGTTCTTCAGGCTGTTTTTGTAAAGATGGTTTCTTAAGAAACAGTGAAGGACAGTGTGTTGATCGCAATCAATGTTAATTATCGAAATTAACGGTACAAGAATGATCGTACCTACTTCAGTAAAACTTCTACTTCAATTATCCTACCATTTAAATATTTTCATAAAAATTACTCTATTGTATGAAAATTACCTATATAAAATACCTACTTTTGGGGTTCTATGTTTGTAACACTTGAATAAATGTTTTGACTGCATTTCCGTTTTTCAATACTTACCTAAAAAATTGTTTACATTACATAACGAAAATTAAAGTAATTACAAAAATAAGGAAGTTGAATATTTGCTTCATACGTATTTAGTTAAAACGTACAATACATTTATATGTTAATATATTCAAATTATGTTAAGTACATACATTTATATGTTAATATATTCAAATTATATTTCATTGTTATCACAAGTAAAAGCATTAATACACATATATATTATTTTTCAAGCAGTTATTCGTAAGTGATAAATTTCTTCTGCATTTTCAACGTTTGAATACTTGCATATTACATAATGGAATTGAGTTAGTAAACATGATATAAAATGTCATTTAAATAGAAAAATTCGACTCTGAAATTAATCGGAAAATAATGTGTTATCAACTTACTAGACTGCACTGTCTAAAATAATCAAATGCAAATATAATAGAAGAAATACACGAGGAATCGAATGCATACAAAATAAATTCATTCAAATACATTCTATGATAAATGTTACCATCTCAAAACAAATTATATTATTTATTTTATCATTGAGAGATGCATAAGCTGGAGAAACTTACATAAATTTGTGCACTAGTTTTTAGAAACAATCATTAAAAGCTACATATAGTATGGGCATTATGTTTTAGCTAAAGTTTCATTGGTTTATTTTAATACAACGAATACGCTGTACTTTGAAAATGTTTAACTTTTTAAAATTCTTTGTTTAGAATCGTCAAAGCTGTTATAATTACAATGAAAATGCATACTCAATATAAGTACATTGGAAAATTAACTTTAATTTTTCAAATTATTATACTACTTTTGTTCCTTCTGGAGATTCGAGGAAGTCTCCGAAATCAATTTTTTGATTGTTTTCAATGAAAAATAACACACTATACATTACAGGAACAAAGATGTATAAAGAAGCTGAAAAATTATTTTTCAATGTAACACTTCAACTATGAAATTCCTATCCTTTGAATCTTTATCTTAATTACACGCGGTAATGTGCAATTGTCTTACACCGTTTTCCGTCATATTTGACATAAAATTGTTATTCATTCTTCTTGAATAAATCGTGACATTAATTATTCTTTCCTCTTTATTCAAAATAAAATTTGTTTCGCTCCGTCCCGTGGTGACGAATATTTTCCAATCAATGGTGAAATCTACAGTGGAATCATTCTAAGATTATTCTTCATTAAATGCATTCACAAAGACATAAAAATTGTACAATTTAACTTCAAGTGGTTCTTCTGTTTCAGAAGCTGTCGAGTAAATGCTGAACCGTTCGTAAAAGCTGCGCGAATTTTGCCGCCTAGGATGATAGAAGTTCGTGATAAAAATATCTCCAGTTTTAACGGACGACGCCTTTCTCACCCCTAGGAGCGAAAATTACGTGAAATTCAAATGACGAAGAGCGTTGCAACGCTCAGAAAAACAATGTACTTTTCAGCGTTCATAATTTCTCCGTAGCTAATTAATCAGTTCATAATAGACGAAAGAGGAGAGACTCGGTCATAAATTAAATAACGCGTTCTTGCTTTCACCAGTTGTTTGCTGCTGAGACATTGAAACATCTCGAATTATTAATGTTTTTATTAATTGTACATTATTTATATTTTTTCAAAATAAAATCTACTCATATATTCTCCTATTTTCTATTTTCATTTATAAACTTCCTAATACTATAAAATTAACGCACGATAAAATTACTATTTATCTTTATCTTTTACTATTTTCTTTTTCTAAGTTTTATATAAAATTCATTTGATTAATATTGATTTTTGTTGATAACCGTGTAATAATTAAAAATCGTGAGAGCTGAATGGCGCGAGGCAACACGTGCTTCCTTGTAGTCTTAAGATAGTGTTCTGTACGAATGGTGTGCCATGAAATACAGTATTGTAAAAGACATTCATCAGCTTCCATTACTTTTATAATCTATCTCAGAGTATTTGTCTTATCCACAAATAAATAAATAACAATTTTACTTCGAATTCTTTGTTCTTCTTTTAATATGAATTCCCACGTAAAATTAACGAATTGCTTAATCATTGATTCGTCGTATTGGAACCACCAATTTGTTTTCCGTAATTATAACTTCGGTTTCGAAATTAGCAATCCCAAAAACCTCCAAACACCGATTTTCATTTAGATCGAACTACGATTTCATATTTTGGCCATGTTTTCGGGATTTTGGATCACTGCGTTGCGAGCAAAACGCTTCCACCATCAGTCGTTGCATTCCATCATTACTTAAAACCTGTGTCTACACTGAAGCAACATCGAGGAACACTTTGTCAATATTTCATGTCTGTTGAAAAAATCACACGCTTGTCTGTTTCCACTAGAATCGGTAAAGATCAAAGAAAAATGGGACACATGCGATAACAAATGCTCCTCCAGTGTGGACAGTTTGTTATCCAGTTTAGAAACACATTGTCGCTATTGACATCAACGCATATAGAAGTATATGCATATATGTCAGGAATAATGACACGGAGTACGAAATTTTGAATGTTCCATGACGTTTCCAATCGTATTTTAAATTATAAAGAGGAACGAAGAATTGTTATAAAAAGAAATAATGTGAAAATAACTGATATATTTATCAAAGTAGACGTTTAAAACTTATTGAACCACACAGTCTCTCAACTGGTAAACCATATAGGTCCATTAGAAGAAAATAATGAGTTGCTTCTTATGTGCAGAGTATTGCACATTGAATATTGTTTATATTACTGCTTTAAAGTTTAGTGGCTAAAGTTTTCAACTTTATAAACTTCTGAACATAGCTATGACAAATTGTTAATAAGAGTTGGTTATTAGTAAAATAGTGATACTTTAACTAGTATACAGAAGATACAATATTTTGAAATAGCTATTAGAAGGCAATATTGTACCAGTAAATATTTCATTCAAAGTAATATTTATACTTAGAAATAACTGAATGTTGAACTTACGTATCCTAACTTTTTGTTCAGAAATCATATACGAATTTATCAGTAAATTGTTCAAATGTATCCACTATGCACTTTGCGTATGTAAAACAAATTCTGGGTTTGTCAATAAATCGATATGGTGGTTTCAAATATGGTCACATTTTGTCTCCGGAGTATGTATAGATTACAATATTTTATTTCCTACGTGATTTCCGTACACCATACCTCTTTCTATTCCTTTTTCCGAAAAATGTTATTTCTCTACAAAATAGACCAGTTGATAGTTACCAAAGTTAATATCTTTTATGTTATAAAAAATATGTATAAGAACATCGCTTAAAATCTAGTGCAAATTTTTTTAAATATTTGAAAATCTGTTGATGTCGAATTTATATATCGAAAACAATGTTAGCAATCACTTTTTCTGGTAAATTCATTATCAATTAAGTCTTAAATGGCATTAGAAATTTTATTGTGTCTCTGGAGTTTCTCGTCACACGAGGATCATTAATTATGAAAACTAATAACACTCACGGCTTAGATATTTTTCTATAAAAACATTTTTACTTAGAGAAGATATATAGACAATGTCCCTGCAATGTTCAGAGTTTTCTACTATATTGTGATTAAGCAACTTAAGAAATTTAAGAACTTCATTTTCGTATGCTGCGAAAATATTTTGAAGCTCTACAAGTTTAAGGCAACAAAAAATGCAGTCAACATATGATTGCTTCGCTTTGTCATTATTCTAAGCTCTGAGTAAGAATTGGAAGGCTATTAAATATTTTGAATCGAAAGAAAAGTAGTAACAAACTTTGCTGTCATCTATTAGATTACAACCATTGTTACGATTTTATTTTATTCGAACTGTATTTTTGTTATGAAATTTAAATCAAAGTTAAACTTCTGCAAATACTTATCATGTTAAATTTCTATCTGGAATAATTTTTTCTCTATTTTTAATTGTAATTAATAAATTTCTAATACTATTTTATGTTCGTTCGTGGCTTCACTCTTTCGCTCTTGCAAGCCCTTGATGTTTATTACAACCGCCAGCTTTTTACATCTTCTTTACTTCCATTTCGTTCCTTTCACTCGACTTACGTCTTCACCTCTTTTATTACTTTTATTATAAAATTTTCACCCTTTCACTCTTTTCTTCTCTTTTGACATTCTCTGCGTTTCAGTTTCTCACTTTTTACCTACTCTTGCCATAAATTGTGTCAGAGATACAGTGGGATATTGTAAAAAAAATAAATAAATAAAATAAGAAACATTATCGTTTTAAACTGAGTAAGATTTATATGTACTGTTAGTAACAAAAGAAAAATATGATCATTTTGAAAGCTATTATTTTTAGAGCGTTAGAGCGTTCTTCGGACTACCCAAAGTTTTGTAAGAAATCTTGCAGACCATGATTTCCAGCTCTGATCACAATTTATGATGAGTCTTGGTATAAATCTAGGCTATCAGAACCAGTCTTTGGCTTAAATTTTGAAATATCATTTTGTAAACACTTTCGAGTTGAGTGTACTCTTCTTGAAAAGACACTTTTGCCAATTGAAGAGAATTATAGTTAGAGGTTTCACAATTTCTTTGAGCACATCTTTTTGATAGACTTTAGTTATGATTTTAACATCTTTCTCCAAAAAACGAAGGCGTGTAACACTTCGATAGGACCTCTTACAAGCCAATTCACTGACTTACCATAAGACCGATTTTGAATCCACTTATCAATGATTATAGACTGTGATCGAAATTGGAGAATATTAACACATCGTCGTCTGAGCAAATATTCGGGCATTCGAGAATGTACACTATAAGTAAAACGATTGCATCGTATTCATAAGAAAGTTCCATTTGTTAATTTAATATTATAGCAATACTTATTAGTATTCTAATAAATAATTAGTGTTCTAAAAAAGTGTCTCCTAAATCGATCTACACACCCGTCCTCCACCAGTTATTAACTGTCTAAATACATTCTAATTGCATCAAATTGATCATGTGTCTCATCCTGGTTTGCAATAGCTTAACATACCTGTCGCAGAACAGTAGGCAAATACATTTAACAGAAAGATATGACAGTATTAGGTATATTTTCTACTCATTCATTTGCTTTTCTCTGCGTTTTCACTTTTTTTCTCTGTTTCTTTTTCGACTTTAACCTCCTGACCTATTCGGCCCCAACTCTTTCCAACTTCTGACCTCTTTCATTTTCATGCTTTTTCCTTGTTACTCCTTATATTCTCACCGTACACCGTCGCGCATTATCTCTTTGCATTCTCTTTTACATTTTTACCCACTCTATCTCTCCGTTTGCCCTCTCGTCCCTCATATTTTCTTCTTTTCCTTTCTCTTTCGGGTTCCTTCCCAGCTTTCTGGTCCACGGCTAGACTATGTCTGTAAGTGTGCGAACAAATGGAATTAGCGAGTCAAGGGAGGTGCTTGGGTAATTAGGAAGCCCCTATCCGTATCACCCAGTCGTACTTTATTTGCACTCCCGCATGCAATTTCAGATATTTCACACCAGAGTATGGTCTAAAACGCAGTAAATGGTATTTGTTATAACGGCTATGAAAATCGTTGGGTCAATCGGTGTTAGAGGCAAACGTTTAATTATAACATACTTGTGGAACATCGTTATGTTTAGATCCAAAAAGGAATTTTTTTTGGTAAGTATGGTAGAGAAAAGTTTCTCTCAGGCACACGGCCCAGTAATGAAATAATCTTTCTGAAATTCTAACGACTAAATCTGAATTCTATCCAAGCAAATTGTGTCTATCTCTGCTATTCAATCGTTACATAAATCTCGAATATTGTAAGAATTTTTCGCTTCTTTTGTCTGGAGTTATCAAGGTTCAATTCTGTGCAAAGATCTTGCAAAGTTTCGCATAAAATAATCTAAAGAAAGATTGTTTAATCTAGAGAAAGATTTGAGCTCTTTGTTAAAAGTGGATACGATAAAATGATAGGATAGGCGGGAGATTGACACGAAATTTGAATTGTCATTAGAACATTAATAAAAAATTGCATGTTGAATGACGTATACCTTGCTTTCCATTCTATAACTGCCAGCTATTTGTTAAAATTGTCGTGTCGAATGTCTTCAATTTCTGATTTCAACTCGTTTATTCGGTAAAAATATTTACCAATTTAATAAACCGTCTGTGGTAATTGTTCTTCTTCCCTAAAGATGATCATTATGTTTAAATCTAGAGATATCGAGTTTATTAGCGAATAGATTGAAACAATTTACATTATATAGATTCAGTATGACAATTATACAAATTTTTCATTTCGAATAAAACGTCTAAATATGTCATTACTTTTATACAAGAGGGAAATATTCTTATTAAACTCCTTTTTAACCGCCGTAGGGGGACTTTAATTTTTTTATTTCGTTATCTCCTATTTCACATCGAAAGAGAACTGCAACACATCACTTCGACTTTTGTATCGTACTAGAACGATACCTCGACTATACATATATAGCTTTAAAAAGTAGAGGGAGAAAGGAAATACGTTATTCTTCTTCATTGTTCTTCATCACAGTTACTCCGCTTCTCGTCCCTTCCTCTTGCTGTAATCATTTTTTGCGCGGCTACATTTTAGAGTGAAGTTTATTACAATTTATAATAAGCAGGGTGCCTCGTAAACTTGTTATTCAGAAATAAAACTTAGTTGCGATTGTCGTAGGTCACGATAACAGATATAATATTATTTGAGCAACAATGGAGTTTTAATATTGAGATGTTCAATTTCTTTCCTCCTCTGCTGTCATTTCCTCTCTCTATTTATTTATGAGACGATCAATTTCATAAATTTCATCAAGAAAGGTAGAAGCAACGCTTCTAGATAATACCCTTCAAAACCAATGGTTTCATCAAAAATGACCAGGAACGTACTTACATATCTCATATGACACTTACAAAGATGAAAGTGATCATTTGCAGTCAATTTTGACTCATTTGCTAAATTTCAGACACTTATTACACGACATGTGTAGAAATCCCGTCTATTTGTTTGCATTTGTTTGATATATTCGTCCAGTGTTTATAAATATTTATCTCACAAATTATTTTAATTACACTCTGGGCGATGATTAAGAATCTTTTTTCGTTACGTTATCCAAACGTCGATAATCTATGCAATGTCGCATGTTGCCATCCTTTCCCCTGAAAACATTACAGAAAGAGTAAAGGATGAATGATTCCTCTATAACACCTTTCTTTACGTGATGGAAATCTTCCAAAGATTCTCCCAACCCTTTGGAGTTGGCTCGAGAAAAGTATGGGATTTCCCAGACCTGGTTACCCTGGGTTCAGAGCCTGCCCACTACACTTGCACAGTGGCTACACTCTCACGATTTCGGAGAGACACAGAGAAATGTAGAGAGCATGATATACGGTGCCTCCACTCTTTCCACTTAGGTTCACGGTGTCCGCGCACGCCCCGTGTCTTCGTTGAGGGGGAGAGAGGGGTATGTAACGCTGCTCTCCCCATATCCCGATATATGAATGTCCTGTCGTCCTTCTTTTCGAAATACGCACGAAAGAACGGCCCAAAACCCCAATCTCACGATCGCCCCGGGCACCCACTCCTGCACCCGGTGGCATGGGAACATATGGCTAACTCAGTTCTCGTTTACCGCTAGCATGGCCTTTATTTTGTACCTTTGGAGGAAGGGACCACCCGAAATATACAGCGTGTGTGAGGGGGGAGTGTGTCCGGTTTATTGCCGGCTGCTCTCGTCCTCCTGGGCGTTTTCTATAATACGTTGCACTAACCCTTCTATTATAAAATTCACAATCTAAATAGAAATCAATATTACTCAAGGTCTTGAGTACCTATCATAAACATGATAGTCCGATTATCGCCACTATCAATTTTGTATCGTACCTCGTCACATTTTCCAACTTGATCACTCATTTTAGAAAAACTATCTTCGAATTTCAATAGAATATTTCGAAATCTTTTCTTTTCTTTCTCTCCAAGAAATTTCCAACTTTGTTCATACGGATCCATGAGTATGTAACGGTGTTTTTACTTCATGCAACATTGGCTCTCGGAAAGTACTCCTGTTACTGTTTTTTGCATATTAGAAGTTTGTGTCACATCCGACAGACATTTCATAATCTTCATATCCTTTGTTCACAGGATGAATGTTTTTGCTAAAATCTAGAAAGCACTTTGTTTTCGTCAAAATATCTAAACCCGAAATACAGTTTTCGATGTCTCTCCGAAATCGTGCAAGTATGGCCACTGTGGTGGTATAGTAGGTAGCCTCCGCAGCCGAGGTAACCGGGTGTGAGGAATCCCACACTTCTCTCGAGCCCGCCCCAAGGGGTTGAGAGAGTCTTTGGAAGATTTCCCTCACGTAAAAAAAATGTCATAGAAGAATCATCCACCCTTTATTCTTTCTGCATTGTCTTAGTCAAGGGAAGAGATGATTCTATACGATATTAGATCATCCACGTTTGAATAACGTAACGAAAAAGGATTCATAATCATCGCCCAGAATGTGGTGCAATGGACAAAATTGAAGACTCCTAATTACTTAAACAATAAATTTTGTTGTCAAAGAATATTAATAAATGTGTACAGAATTTAATAATATACAAGCTTAGAGTTTAATAATTATACAATATCATGAATCAACACGGCACGACAAAAGCATTTTCAAAATGTTTAGATATACCATAATATTTACGAATGTACATTCTCTCTCTTCTAAAGTGGGGATAGTTAAATGACAGATTAGTTTTCTTTTGGTTATGATGATATTAAGTTAACCAAGATCCGATAAGAGTTCAAAATTTCAGCTCGTTCATTCCTTGTGGCTAATAATTAAGTTAGTATTGATTATGTCGTTATATGCTTTCATATTTGTTTGTATCTTTAAGGAATTAAGGTCCCTTCAAGACTTTTATAAAATTTGATAATATGATCGGTACGGATGGCGAGTTGTCGGAAATGCAACAAATTGAGATTGCATTTTCAATCTAGCGGCACTAATGATTTTTAGAAGATTTTAGCGTCGAAGCTAAAACAAGATTTACGTATCAATGATTAGATTTGGGAGATAAAGGGGGAAAGAAGTCTTTACAGATTGGGATCATACGTCTGGTATGGATGGAGAATTGTTGGGAATGCACGAAATTGAGATTGTTAAGCAGTTTCAAAGAATCCAGTGGAATTACAAATTAACAATCGGAGGTGTCAATTAACTTCGACCAATATGATGACAACAAAGTCAAAGTAAATGAGAAAAGTAAACTTAAGCCAGTCTTTGGGGCAGTAAGTCTTAGACAAATTTGATTTGGGATAAAAATTTGATTTGGGGTGAAATGAGCAAATATTCACCGAAACCGTTCGTCTTCACAGATTTCGCAATATCTTCATGTTTATTTATCATAATTATTAACAACCGTCGTAGGACCATAGTTTGAATAATTATTAACAATCTCCTAGTATAAATAATGGCTTAAAACCTCATTTAGTTGAAATATTCTTTCTTCGCGAAGGAATTTTTCGTTGAGATCCAACTGACATTCTCAAGGCTACACGTATTATCGATTCACAAGTGTTCATCACGATGATTTTTCTATCTAGAAAAGTGATTAATTGAATTTCGACGCTTTTAAGTAAAAAATGCAACTTCTACGCGTATTGTGTGAATTATAAGAATTAAACAAATGCTAAATTAATGTATTTAATAAACAATTGTTACTTTCCATGTTTGAAACATTAAGAAACACGTTTATACCTCGAAGCGCGATCAAAATTCATTGCTGTAGGCGAATCGATCATTTTTAATGCATAATTAAGATGCACATTGTTCGATTAATATTGGGAACATGCACGAATATTAATAACAATTGCGGAAATGAACAATCATTCACCGAAATCGTTTGCTTTCGCAGATTTCGCAATATCTTGATGTTTATTTATCATATTTATTAACAACCATCGTAGGATCGTAGATTAAACCATTACTAACAATGTCCTAGTATAAATAATGGCTAAAAAGCCATCAATTCGTTGAAATATTCTTTCTTCGCGAAGGAATTTTTCGTTGAGATCCAACTGACATTCTCAAGGCTACACGTATTATCGATTCACAAGTGTTCATCACGATGATTTTTCTATCTAGAAAAGTGATTAATTGAATTTCGACGCTTTTAAGTAAAAAATGCAACTTCTACGCGTATTGTGTGAATTATAAGAATTAAACAAATGCTAAATTAATGTATTTAATAAACAATTGTTACTTTCCATGTTTGAAACATTAAGAAACACGTTTATACCTCGAAGCGCGATCAAAATTCATTGCTGTAGGCGAATCGATCATTTTTAATGCATAATTAAGATGCACATTGTTCGATTAATATTGGGAACATGCACGAATATTAATAACAATTGCGGAAATGAACAATCATTCACCGAAATCGTTTGCTTTCGCAGATTTCGCAATACCTTAATGTTTATTTTATCATATTTATTAACAACCGTCGTAGGACCATAGTTTGAATAATTATTAACAATCTCCTAGTATAAATAATGGCTTAAAACCTCATTTAGTTGAAATATTCTTTCTTCGCGAAGGAATTTTTCGTTGAGATCCAACTGACATTCTCAAGGCTACACGTATTATCGATTCACAAGTGTTCATCACGATGATTTTTCTATCTAGAAAAGTGATTAATTGAATTTCGACGCTTTTAAGTAAAAAATGCAACTTCTACGCGTATTGTGTGAATTATAAGAATTAAACAAATGCTAAATTAATGTATTTAATAAACAATTGTTACTTTCCATGTTTGAAACATTAAGAAACACGTTTATACCTCGAAGCGCGATCAAAATTCATTGCTGTAGGCGAATCGATCATTTTTAATGCATAATTAAGATGCACATTGTTCGATTAATATTGGGAACATGCACGAATATTAATAACAATTGCGGAAATGAACAATCATTCACCGAAATCGTTTACTTTCGCAGATTTCGCAATATCTTGATGTTTATTTATCATATTTATTAACAACCATCGTAGGATCGTAGATTAAACCATTACTAACAATGTCCTAGTATAAATAATGGCTAAAAAGCCATCAATTCGTTGAAATATTCGATTAAATCGAACAAAGACAATCGAAGTAACGGTAAGTGACCTTGTGGTGGGTATATAAGGAGCCCCCGGTTAACGAAAATTTCACTCTCCCGGGAGCCTCCGAGGCGGAAGGATGTCTTCATTTTGGGTGTATGGAAGGGGGAACCCCCTCTTGGTAACCGGTACTGACTGCCGGTAGGCGGTGGTCAGTACTGGCGACCATTCTCTCAATTCTTTCTTTTTTTTTTTAATTTTTTCTTTGTTTAATTCATTTTATTTGTTCTCTCATTTTGATTTCTACTTGTTTTTCCATGCTTTTTTTTCCACTAACCAATTTCATTTCTATTTTCTATCATGCCTTGATTTCAGGTTTCTCTTAGTTAAGCTTAGACTAAGTTATTTTCTTTGTTTAACATTTATCAATTTAGCTCCTTTAGATAGGTGTATCGGAAAACGAAGAACGAAGAGGACTGATGTATTGCATCCTCCGCGGGACTGTTAATTCTAAGTATAGACTAAGTTAGTTTTAAGTACCATGTACGAATATCTGTGATCTGCCGAGCAATTGTCCAATCTTTAGCTTATTTTTGCTCGCTTGCTCGTTTCTCAGTCCGGCCACCTCTGCTTGTTGCATAAGCAAGTGACCGGCCGTGGAGGCGGACCGAACGGTCGATCGCCGTCTCTTCTGGTGCGTCCGCTTTGAGAGAGAACATGCAGCGAACACAGGGGCAGGTGTTCGCACCGGTCCCTGTGGAAGCCCCTGTGCCACAAGACCCTCTCTTCGTCATCCTCCGTGAGACAGGTCCACGCTCCGCGTGGCTCCTGGCTGCGGAGTTGGGAGAAACGGGGCACTCCAAGGAGTGGACGGCGTCGCGCATTTCCTTGAGAATCGGACCCACTGAGGGGAAACGGGACCGACCTAGTAGGAACAACTTCACGGTTCGCGTCGCGTATTCTCCAATTTTGCCTAATTTTTCCATAATGTAATTGCTCGGCAGAATTAAACGAGGAGATCGAAGGAACATTGATTCCTTCTATCTCTGCAGTTAGAATAAGTTAGTCTTAAGGCTGTGATCTGCCAAGCAATTATCCAATCTTTAGCTTAATTTTGCTCGCTTCCTCGTTCCTCAGTCCGGTCACCACTGCTTCTTGTACAAGCAAGTGGCCGGCCGTGTAAGTAGTCCGAACGGTCCATCGCCGTCTCTTCCGGTGTGTCCGCTTCCAGAGGGGGCATGTTGCGAGCACAGGAGCAGGCATTTTTGCCGGTCCCTGCGAAAGCCTCCAAAATAAGACCCTCTCGTCGTAAAGATGGAGAAACGGGGCACTCCTCTAGGGGAGTGGTAGGCGTCGTTCGTTTTCTCTGGAATCGGAACCACGGAGGGGAAACGGGATAGACCTAGTAGGACCAACTGCACGGTTCGTGTCGCGTCTTTCCCAATTTTTCCATAATGTAATTGCTCGGCAGAATTAAACGAGGAGATCGAAGGAACATTGATTCCTTCCATCTCTTTGGTTTAGTATCTTCGTTTGTATCGCGTGTCGAGGGAGATCGATGGAACTTTGATTCCATCTATCTCTCTCCGGGTCTCCGCTCGCAGCAACCTCCACGTGGTGAGACCTGGTAATCGGTATTATTTGCGACGAACAATAATTGTTGGTCGCGGCTAGTACCGAGCTAATTGGCTGCGAATTTAGAATAGTTAGTTAATATATAAGAAACAATTGTATACTTTAAGAAACAACATTTTTATAATGCGTATGGAAGTTTGAGTATATTAATGGTAAGGAAAGAATGTAATTGTAACTCCGATGTAATGATGTGTTTGAATAAATTCATTTTGAGTAACAACAGATGCTTTCTTTTTGCCTATTATTTGTTTCCACTTCCTTAACCGGATTCTAACACACTGCTAAAACTGCTTAAAACTATACGTTTTCGATTATCATATTCTCCTGATACGACAGTCCAAGATCAGCGAAAAATCTAGCAGAAGCTCAGAAATTCATTCGAAAATCCCGCAAAATTTTATTTGACAAATATAAATTAACATTAGGCCATGTTAATTAACTTCGATAAATACAATAACATTGAGGCAAAGTATAAGTAAAGAAATGACCCTATGGTAATAGAGGGCTTCGAGGCAGCAGGTCTTAGAAACATTGTTCTAGAAGGCATAAGATATTCGGAATATAGAAAACTGACTGAAGTGTAAAACATGCGTTATTTATTATAACGGACGATTGTGATTTACTGACATGTGTACAAATAAGTCCAGGAAAAGCTGTTGCGATTATAAGGAAAAATTCATAAAATATTAGTAGGTTATTTTAGAGAAAAACTTCAGATGATCAGCGGTTATGTCCAAAATAATACAATTTTAACCTATTACTAATATGTATTTTAAATATTCTACCGTCCCAAAACTTTGTAATATAATTTGAGGGTTTGCTCTCGATAATTTCTGCAAGTTCGAGCTACTCAGAATCTAGCTTACGACTTTTATGATCATTGTACATTAATACTTCCTCCCCGGTATTCATAAGAGATTTTATTTTAATTTTTCTATCTTGTATCTGTTTGTACCGTTTCTTATTCTTCAAGGCGGTTACCTTTGCTAAATTTAAATACTCCTTGTACTTATTCTCTCACAACCTAAACAGTTTAGGTTGAAATTCACCAATTCTCTGTCTAGCGAGGGCTTGTGAGAAAAATAACAGTGTTTAAAACTTGAGATCACAGAAAGACTTGAAACATTTCTGATGGCCGGAATTGTAAAACAAGGAAGGAGTTGGTGATCATGCTTCCTGGCAGGAAGCACTCTCTTACAAATTGTGGAGAAGAGGCAAAGAGGGCAACGGTAATTGTGAAAACTAGTTTGCACACTGCCGAGAAAAGAGGGTGTGATATTACGGAGTTCAAGAAACATCGGGGTAATGTAGTGGGTGGATATTTGGAGGGAAATAAATAAGGAAATGGAATAGCAAAGAAAACACTGGTAGTCTAGATGAGATCGCAAGTCTAGTCCAGCTTTATTTCGATTGCGACGGTGTATTGAAAATTCACATTGAAAATTTTAACCCAGCAAAACACGTCACTGACGTTATCCTCTCCTTTAACATTTCTCTCGGTTGCTTTAAAATTAATAGCAACTCGCCGCTCTATTCGATTACATTTCACTCTAATCGAATATAGCTCGCCAACCTCAGATTAGGAAAACAAATAAACTTGTCCACAGTTTCTTTTAAAAATGTTAATAACATGAAACAAAATTATCGAAATTTAAGGGAAATACTGCTCTCCTTGTCCAATTGAACGAAACATATGTAAAGGAGAAATGAAATTGTCAGGATGTTAATTTACTTAATCGAGGAGATCGAATATATAATAATTGATATCCCTCAAAATATATTTTAGAATTTTATAAATTAATTCTTTAATCTAAATATATTTGAGGAAAGAATCAAAACCAGAACACTTCAGCTTTTAATCGCGCATGCTCGAAACTTATCATCTGAACATAATACATAATAAAGTGGGCTTGTGGGGCGGGCACTTTGGTACTTTAGTATGATGAAAATCAAATCTTCTAGACAGATGATTTACAATGTTTGTGCCACGATAGTAATATGATTCATGTACCATTACTCCAAGTAGACACCGAGAGTCATGCGAAAGGTACGAAGAATTTCAAAATTCAGGAAACGAGATACAAAAGAAACTGCATTGATTTCTTTCTAAAGACATCGACTATTGGTAGCTATTGATAAGATGAATTCTTATTATAAAATGAACTTAAATGAAAATTTGATACATTAAATAGTAATAAATATTATTCAGAACTATCGAGAAATGAATATTATCCACTAGTTTTAAACGATCGTTTTTATTATACTACAGTCGAGTGTCATGAATGATGTTGAGAATTTGTTTTTAATAATTATAAAAATATTTTGTTTCTTAAACTTGTTGTTTTGTCTTAATTGATATTGGAGAACTCATGGTACAGATTTCCAGCAAACTTTGGAACAAATTTTTAAACATATTTATAATTTTTAAAATTGATTATGAATAATATAATTGAAGTATTTAATTTGGAGACAATAATGTTAAGTTATCATAGAACGCAAATAAAATAATATATTATTTATCAATGCCTACTCATATTCTTTTAAATTAAATTAATTAAATAGTTTCATTCAATATAGATAATGTAAATGTGTCATCATTTCTTAACCAATTGATATTAATCTATTATTTGTATTACAAATTTTGTAATACTATCCAAATCAATATAGGTACGTGAAAATGTTACTGTCAAAAGTTGTAAGATTTAAGTAAGTATATAATATATTAAGAATGATTTTTTACACATGGAGGCATACTATAGAGGAGATCTCAAAAACTTGACATCTAAATCTCTTATATGCTTTTACCTGTAAAGAAACCATACTTACCGTACTTCGTTAATAACGAAGGTATTCAAGCGGACAGAATTAATGAGACACACTGTATAATCAATACATTATCATTTAGTTTGACTGTATGTATGCTGCATATGTACATATACCGTATATGTACTGTGTGTGTATTGTATATCTACTGCACGTATATCTTACATTTACCGTGTGTATACTGTATATGTACTGTACGTATACGGTGTATCTACTGTATGTGTACTGTATATGTGCTGTATGTATACTGTAATGTAATGTATGTATACAGTACTTCCAATTATAAGTTACACAGCCTGATTTCAATATTTAATAAATACTTTAAAGATATAAAATAAATTCGCACGTTGTATGGAATGGTAGCTAAAATTTTGGTATCAATTTATTTTGTTTCATTTTACTGGCGAATACATATTTGCTAAAATGTGTTAATATTTCAAGCCTAATAACATCATAAACAAAACTATTTTTCGGTATGATTGGAAAGTTTGTTTAAATTAAACACGGTATCTAAACTGATTTAAACATTGAAACCTTGTAAGTGCATAATAAACAGTTTAGAATATACAATTTGTTGAAAAAACTATAATTTTGCTATAAAATAGAAACCTCTAATTAATATGGTACTTCTCACAAATAACGAAAGTGTTAATTACTTTGTTCAATTATATATCCTAATAATTTGTTTACCATGCCTTAATTATATGAGAAGAATTGTATCATTCTGTAATAAGATGTGGGTAAAGATCAACGGTGAGTAAATATTTTTGGTCGCTCACAAATTAATATATTACCGCAGAATAGACAAATTCTTCTCTTACCGTGGAAATCTGAATACGTGAAAAACAAATATTTTCATGTCTCTTCGATTTCATATTCAGTCGATTGTGCGCGAAACGTTCGAAGCAAAAATTCAGTATTGTGTCTCAGTTACAATAAATTTTGGACGACGCAGTTCATGCATTCATTCAGTTATGAGTACAAGGAATGCCCTTACGTTCTTGAATTCTTCAAACTCATGCATTCCTATAAATTTTCCAGTTTAGTAATGTGACAGTGAATCAGGACACCTAGTCCAAAGATTTTATTGATCGACAAACACAAATAGATGGTTCCAAATATAGATTGTAAATATAGATTTTTATCTTCGCTCTCTATTATAAGTGAATAGGAGTTTATATTTGAAGTAAGTTGGAATATTATATGCTAAAATTTGTAATACAACAAATTGTTAATGTCATTTTTGTAATGTTCGAATATTATAAGCTAAAATTTGTAATATAACAAATTGTTAATGTCATTTTTGTAATGTTGGAATATTATAAGCTAAAATTTGTAATTTAAATTCACTTATAGTTTAATTTAACTTGCATAACTTACAAGGCAATTAACAGAGGTAGATAGTATTAATAACATGAGTTATTTTAAGCAACTGATTACAAGGGTATGAAACGAAATACAATTCCTTTCTAACACATTATGTAATAAAAATTTCTGTTACATATTTTTATCATAAATTTTCAAATTTACATTTATTTAAGATTTTTCTTATTTTTTACAATTTATTATGCAATTAACATAGATAATATTCAAACATAAATATTCTCTACGAATTCTATTACAAAATTGTGAACTAACAATGCTAAATATGGTATATACATGTCTTCCAAGTTATTTTCTAGCAATATATATCAGATACTTTTTATATACATTACGCCAAACAATTGTCATTTTATAAAAACAAACTTGTGTTAAATATTTCAACACAAGTTTCGCAATCAATATATACAACAAAATATTAACAACATCTAAAAAAAGTCATTGTATTCCTCAAAGATATAAATCTGTGACACAAGTTCTAACAAGCAGAATAAGTTGCTAATAGCCATAAACAGGTGATGTAACTTTAGACGTGTATATACGTAAAAAAATTGTTCAATATTTAGTTATTTAACAATAGTTGTTTCCTCGTGGATTTACTTGAAATGTACCTACACTTTAATATTGAATTGAAAGAAAACTTTTCAAAATTTAATTGTATCGATAAAATTCTATCAGTCCAAAGTAAATATACAAGGAATTATCCTCTCCTAAGTTCTAACCTTCATTCCATCTTTCTTCAATATTAAAGTTTTGAATATGAAACCGATATCACCCGTTAAAAAGAAATAAATATTACTGATGGTAATAATGACGAGAAGGAGGCGCAGAAAGTATGTGCGTGTTTAAATGTGTACAATTTACCATTGTCTTATACGTATTTCTGGAATGCAGGACAATATTGCGTGACATACAACTTTTTCATAGCCCGGCATACAGCAAATACCGAGTCTAAATATGACATGCTAATACGAAATTTCCAATATCGCATTGAACATCGCTCATTACAACTGTTCAGTGTGTTTTTAATTACGAATATTACTCGCATATTTAGAAACAAAACAATCTGCTGATCGTGCAAAATCAGTTTTATCGCAATACACGTTTAATTGCTGGTACTTGATCAAAATCAGAGAAGATACAACGTTTTGGGAAAGGGAAAAAAACTAACTGATTTTGTGAAATCATTCTTCGTTTCTCGCGGAAGAACCAAGAAATATCGTAATACTATTTTCCTTCCAACATCCCTTTCAAGAGTTTGAAAACAATAGCTTTATTAAAAATAGCTTGAATTCCGTCGAAATTGTTGTAAATAATTTCTCCAAATATTCTCAGCTTTTGAATTGAAAATTCAACGCACACTGATGCACCGCTGTTGAACACACGAAGCCTGCTGTTCAACAAGTATAATTAAATAATTTTCTACAAAATAAAATACAAGGAATGCATACATTCTTTTAAATGGAATGAGTAAAATTTAAAAAATAAACAACAGGGACGAAGAAGTTATTGAAAAAGGTAAGCATAAGAGCTTAGACATTCATTTTTTGTTTGTATCTTCTTCTCTTGATTATTAGCATAACAAATATTTGTAATTTTATTCATCATACCAAGCGTAATTGTTATTTATGAAAACATTATATCCAATCTATTATAAAATACAAGTTTCACAAATTAATTTCAATTCGAACACATTCCTCGTTCTTGTATATTTCATTACTATTTTAGATTATACCGTCTATAAACTTTTTCCGCCAGTATTCTGATTAAATATCTATACGTAATAAAATGAGATCCAGTTGTCGTTCGGAAATAGCCTTCTATCAAGAGAAGATAAAAATCTTTTAATCGAAATGAACCCTCTTTGATCGTCCAACTTCCATTAATGTAAAAGGCGAAAAATTAGACGCACGTAGACAAAGTTATTCATCGAACGAAATACTCGTGATGAAATAATTTTTATTCGCAGTGACACCATGTCTGTAAAATGATGTTTCGGTTCGTCTGTCGCAGAATAAATATATTTTCCTTGTCATCTAACAGACAGATAATACATACTACATTAACTTACAAAAAGTCCATTAACTCGAAACGAGAAAATTCTTCGTTTAGTTTTTCATTGGGGAGTTAAAAATTACTGACAGACTTTATCTTGTAATATACTTACGCTAATAGGTACACCATCGTAATGGTTATGTTGCTATAAATACTTTGGATTCGTTGTATATTTTTATCGTAAGGAAACACATTGTATTAACGTTAATTTTATTCCCATTTTTGTAACGTAATTGTACGAGGTAATTCTATGCATAAAAATGAACAATAAACGTGTAATAATTTTTTCCTACACGGCTTTATTTTCAAGAAAATAGAGGTTAAAGCAACTCGTAGCATGTGCTCATTTTATTGAAATTCGATCGAATGAGTTTCGGTCATAGACATCTAGTAATAGTATATAATCGAAGATGCTAGTTTTTATAAGCAATTTTGCACGCTATGCATATAAATGTGATGAGGACGTGTAGAAAAATCTATGAAACGAGCGAAGGCGCTTAAAGTGCACGTATTTACATATGTAGGTACCTTCAATATCGATTTGCTAAAAAACAAAGTTTCTAAAGTGGAATGCACATCTGTCTAAAGAATGGAACACTCGAACATGCGTCGATAACATTAATTACACATTTATTTTACGAAACTGGTATAAATATATCGTTTAAAATTGTTGTCTATCGATAGAATCTTATAAAAATGATAAATCACGCATTAACATCACATGTTTCATAACCCAATTATTACTATAATTTTCCTTTTCATGTATTGTATTTATGATTAAGTCTATTTATTTCATAATACTTAGTAACTTAAAACTATGTCTGTCTGAATTGAATAGTTCCATTTACGTGCGTGCCATAAACGGATAATATAATTCGACATTTACTCAACTTTGTCTCACATAAAAATATGTCATTTTTGACTACATAGAAATAAATACTAATTTATTAGTACTGAAATCAGTTTTGAAAGGGCGATCTGGATACAGATGCGCGATTCAAATGATTCTGTTGATAATTGAGAAAGCTTCAGGAGTTCAGGGATCGGAAAAGTTATTTATGACCGGACAAGGAAAAATAAACGAAGAACGGAAGTGGTAGCGAAGACAAATCCCACGGATAAACATAGTAATGGTCAACAAGTTTTATGATTCGTATCACTTACAGTGATTAAATGGAGAAACACGAGGTCGTTTTTAAAATCCCCGGCTGTACACTCGCATGAAATATGTTTTTCCGAGGAAGCTTACAAGTTTTAATGGAATCTAGAATTTAATCGAGAATCGAGCTGCAAAGATGGTCTGTCTGTAACTAATAATCTCAATGGATATCTTTGCTTTCCTATGTAATACGACTGTACAAATTATAAATTTAATTAATTACAAATGGATCCAATTTCTTTTCCTACTGACAGTTTTGCGAAGTTTGTTTATTAATACTGGATAAGGCAGTAAGAAAGTAAACGTAATTCTATTAGCTTTTCGATACGAACTCTCGTTAACTTAATAGGTATGAAATAACTTACATTGAAAATAGTATCTTTTACTATGTATATATTTTTCTCCTCTATTATATTACAAAATATTATTTGTCGAAGATCCAATTGGTACAATCGTGTTTATTAGAATATTTTTGAGTGTTAGATTTTGATCGTTGTCGGTATACAAACTAATGACTGAAACGATAATGGAGTCGACTCAACCAGGACAAAGTTGTCAATAAAATTATACCGAAGAAGCCGCAGAAGTTTCTGTAACTCGTAACTGTGAATAACAAAATCGTTATAAGTCTCTTTCTACATTTTCAGTCCGTGG